>NC_034597.1:53249185-53266163 GCF_900095145.1 Mus pahari | reverse complement strand
CTCCTCCTCCTCCTCCTCCTCCTCCTCTTCCTCCTCCTCCTTCCACCTGTGAATCATTTAGAAGTGCATTTTAAAGTCATATGTGTCTGGGAGGATAAGCTGCCTCACTGCTGTCTCCCTGTTTGCACCATGTCTGGATGACACAGATTCTGATCTGCTGAGATGCGCTCTATGATGACATGCTAGCACTAGAGCCCACAAATATTCCACATCTGTCTGAGAACAATGTCTGTTTGATCACTTCCATTGGTTTAAACTCGTCTTTCCCACTCTGTACAGTACATGCTGCTTGATTTATTTTGTTGCATGATCTATCAGTTTGGGTGTTTTAAGTCTTTTAAGATGGGGGGGGGGTTCTTGCTATGTAGCCCAGGCTGGCCCTTTCTGGAGTGCATGTCCATTGCACAGTAAATTCTACTGTGGAATCTTGAGTATGATAAATGCCAAATAGTCAGAACACAGGCTATTTGTATATTTGTCACAGCTATTTTTATGAATAAATAACAGAAACTCAGCTTCAGCTGGTTTCAGTAAAAAGGGCTATTCCTTAGCTCAGTGTGATGATACATCCTGAGTTGGAAAATCCCTGTTAAAGTGTAGCCAGATTCATATAGACAGGAAAGGTTACTAGGGTTAGCCACCATTAATCTCTTTCATTTTCTTATGGAGACATCTTGTTCCAAGTAATCCTGGTCAAAGAGAGCTGCTCTCTTCCAGTCCAGCAGCCATGGGACCAGTGGCATTGGCAGTCATCTGTCCCTGACCAGTTCACTTGACTGGGGTGTGATATCCTCTCATGGATCTGGGGGTGGAACTGGGTCAGCTTTGGTCAAACTACCCTCCCATGGCTGAAGATGTGAAAGGATTTTTCTCTTAGAAAAAAAACCCTGGAAATTAGACAACGGAAGCACAGCAGCTGCTTATGTCACCAATCTAATTTCCTGCCCGTTTGCTGTTCGTTTCAGGATAGCGTGGAATTTAGAAACATCTGCAGTCACTTGGCTCTACAGATTGAAGGACAGCAGTTTGACAGAGACTTGAATGCCGCTCACCAGTGTCTGAAAACCATAGTGAAGAAGCTGATCCAGTCACTTGCTAATCTTCCATCAGATGCCCACGTGGTTGCCTGTGCTTCCTTGAGACAGATCTTACAGAATCTCCCAGATGTATGAGCACAAGAGGCAGCCAGACTACAGCTGGCCCTGCCAAGAAAACAGAATCCTTCACCTTCTAAACAATCAGCAGCGGTGGGTGTTTATGTGGCCAAAAGAACTCGATAGTTCATGTCTATGTCTGACCAAGAGCACCTGTAGCCTACAGCATGATAGCATGTAGTATGTATATTTTTAAAGTAGTAGTGTATATTTTTAAAGTATATTGACTTATTGCTGACTTTCTGAAGTATACTTCTTTGGGGAGCTAATTGGACTATATATATGTATATATTTATTAGCCATCTTAAGCCTTGGTTTTGAATGAATGATATTTAAATCTATATTTGTATTACTGTCAGCTATAAGGCTTAATAGGGACATGTATAGTAGAAAGATTACAGATCTTCATGTGATTTTGAGTAAACGGGACATTTAGTAACGGACATAATCTGTTTACTGGGCACTTCATTGTAGACAGTGACAGTGATCTTTAGTTGTAGAACTATGGGTGTCAGTCATTGTGAGTCCAGCTCTGTCATTAGTAATTGACCACTGGGCAGGAAGAGCTGCTTCTAAACCTTGTATTATCACATACTGCTCTGTACATTTAAAATGCTAATGATCTATGGGGTACCAGCATATGTAATATGTAAGTACAAGTACATGCTATTAAAGTCTCAATGTGGAACTGTCTAGCTTCTCTTACTGTCTCTGAATATTCCAATTGAAGTAGGAAAGTGCTGGGAAGAGAAGGAGGGTGTGGGCATGTGAGTATTTCTCCCTGCATAGTCCAACACTCGGATCTGGAAGGAGACCGTGGTTTAATCTATCTGTTTGTTTGTTTGTTTATTTATTTATTTATTTATTTAGGTAACAGCTATCTACACATGCTTTCTATTGTTCAATGATATCTGGAGCTTAAAAGGGCCTTGTTGTGTCATAGAAGTTTGTTGTAGAAACAGCATCAGGTTCACTGTGGGATAGGGAGATCACAGCATACATCAATGGCTTGCTTTTGAAAGAATTAATAACTGATCTCATCAGTGGTGAGGTGTAGCTGTCTAAAATAAGCATTAGTAGTAATCAAAGCCTCTTTTATTGAAAACATTTTTTTTCATAAATATATTCTCAACACAGTTTCCCCTTCTTCATTTCCTCCCAGATAAAACATAAGACCAAAAACCATAATATACAAGCAAAAGACCAGTAAGGCAAAAATGCCCAAAGAAAACAACATGAGATGAAAGTATCTCCAAGAATGCCACTGAGCTTGTTTTGTGTGGCCATCTACCACGAAGCAGGAGGCCTGCCATTAAGTGTGACTTATGTTAATAAGACTCCATTGGAGAAAACTGATTTTTTCCTTTGCAAGAGATTGTCCATTGAAGATGGCTTCTTGATTAGAGATGTGACCTCCTGTCCATTTTCCTTTCTTAGTGCTGGGACCCATCTGACTTGGGCCTGTGCAGACCCTGCACATGCTGGCACAGCCTCTGTGAGTTCACACATGCATTAGTCCTGTTGTGTCTGGAAGACACTGTTTCCTTGGGGTCAGCCATTCCCTCTGGTTATTAAAATCTCCCCCCACCCCCACCCTTCCATGAATGTCTCCAAGCTTTGGTGAAGATACACCATTTAGGATTGAGTGTTCCAAAGTCACCCCTTGCACATTGTCCTGTTGTGGGTTTCTGTATTTGTTTCCGTCTACTATAGGGGAAAGCTCTGGTGATGGCCAAGCTAATTGCTGATCTGCAGATATAGCAAAGTGTTTTTAGGAGTCATTTTATTTAGTGCATTCCTTCAGTGGAACAGTACTGTTTAGTTTTCTCTTAGGTTTCTGGCCTATCTAGTCCCAGGTGTGTGGTTACTCAAGCAGTGACAGGCATGGGTTGCAACTTATGGAGAGGGCCTTACATCTAATCAGATAGTGATAAGTTACTCACATATCTTTTGTGCCACTCCTGTACCAGCACATCATGCAGGTAGGTCCATTGTAGATCACAGGGTTTGCAAGTGGGTTGGCGTTTACCTTCTCTGGTAGTGTACAGAGCATCTTCCAGTACCAGGAACACTAGTCAGTAGGGGAGAGGACTCTAGTAAGGCACCAGCTCTACTTCTCCATCTTCAATGAGATATGTAAATGTTGTCTCCGTCAATAGGGCTTTACTATCAGTTTGTGAAGAGCAACCAATAGCCCTGACAGTAGCTTGAGTGGTTTGGGAGTTTCCATGAAGTCCCTTTGGCCAACAGCTAATGCAACTACATATAACCCATTCCTAAGACCTTTCACTTGTTGGTACAAAATGCCTAGTTGGGGCTTTTTCTCTTCTGTTGTTTGGTGACTCCATTTAGATTTCTTTCATATATGTATATATTTTAAGAAGCCTCAACTGGAGTAGGTTTCCATATGATGTCCTCTGAAATGTAACTTAGTCCTTGCTTTCCTCCCTGTATTGTCTTCTTTATGTCCTTCTTCCCTCCCTTGGAGCGTTTAATTCTCCCATTCCAGTCTCCTCCCATCTCTCCCTAACTATATATCTTATTTCCCCTCCCTCGGGAAATCTGCCCCTCCCAACTAGTCCCTTAGTAGGTAATTAACCTCTGAGGTTATAGGGCTTGTGACATGCTTATTGAAGCCTTAAAAGCTAATCCCCACGTATCAGAGAATAAATACATAGCATGCTTTTCCTTGGGGGCCTGGGATATCTCACTAAGGATGATTTTTTTTTTCCTAACTCCACTAATCTCCCTGTGAATTTCATGATTTGTTTTTTAAAAACAGATGACTAATATTCCATTGCATCATCATACCACATTTTTATTGACCATGCATCTGTGGATAGACATCCAGGCTGTTTCCAGTTTCTGGCTATTACAGAGAGGCACTGAACATAAATGAGTGTCTCTGTAGTAGGCCATGGAATCCTTTGAGTACATGGCCAGGAATGTGTGCTAGCTAGTTCTATGTCAGCTTGACATAATCTATTGTCATCTGAGAGAAGGGAGAAGAAGAGAAAGTGCTGCCATAAGGTTGGACTATAGGCAAGCTTGTAGAGTAATTTTTTTTATTAGCTATTTTCTTTATTTACATTTCAAATGTTATCCCCTCTTCTAGTTTCCCCTCCAAAAATCCCCTATCCTCTCCCCCTCCCCCTGCTCCCCAACCCACCCACTCCCACTTCCTGGCCCAGACATTCCACTATACTGGGGCATAGAACCTTCACAGGACCAATGGGCTCTCCTTCCATTGATGACCAACTGGGCCATCCTCTGCTACATGTGCAGCTAGAGCCTTGAGTCCCTCCGTGTGTTTTCTTTGATTGGTGGTTTAGTCCCAGGGAGCTCTGGGGTTACTGGTTAGTTCATATTGTTGTTCATCCTAGAGGGCTGCAAACCCCTTCAGCTCCTTGGGTACTTTCTCTAGCTCCTTCATTGGGGACCCTGTGCTCCATCTAATGAATGACTGTGAGCATCCACTTCTGTACTAGTACTGACAGAGCCTCTCAGGAGACAGCTATATCAGGTTCCTGTCAGCAAGCTCTTGGCATCTGCAATAGTGTCTGGGTTTGGTGGTTGTTTATGGAATAAATCTCCAGGTGGGGCAGTTTCTGGATGGTCATTCCTTCAGTCTCTGCTCCGAACATTGTCTCTGTAACTCCTTCCATGGGTATTTTGTTCCTCCTTTTAAGAAGGATCGAAGTGTCCACACTTTGGTCTTCCTTCTTCTTGAGTTTCATGTGTTTTGCAAATTGTATCTTGGGTACTCTGAGCTTTTGGGCTAATATCCACTTATAAGTGAGTGCATACCATGTGTGTTCTTTTGTGATTGGGTTAGCTCACTTAGGATGATATCCTCCAGAGCCATCCATTTGTCTAAGAATTATATTAATTCATTGTTTTTAATAGCTCCTTTGTATAAATGTACCACATTTTCTGTATCTGAAAAAGTATAACACAAAAACAAAAAAAAATTAGGCCTTTAGGCCCATGCTTGAGAATGTGACCTTTGTGACTCAATGCTCCAAGGCATGCTAATCATAAAACAGATAGCAACATTCCTTCACCCACTTGCTTCCTGGGTTCAGGGAGTGTTCAAAAAGATGGTCACCCTGACTGTTCATGGAACCTGCTATGCAAATGTGCTATTGTTAGGGGCTCATAGAAACTGTCTTGAGAAATAACCTCACAATTATCAGGTATTTTTCCTTGTGACTTGTGACTTCATCGTGACTCTTAACTGGTATTTTTGGTATTTTCCAACAATGCCCTCCCCACCCCCTTGAGTTGTGTTTTTTTCCTTTAAATACCTCCTTACCCAGCTACTCAGCACACCACCGTCCTCTACCCCTGAGTGGTGTATGACTGTGGGTCCCAGAGCGTGCCTGGAATAAAATTCCTCTTGCGGTTTGCATTAAGACTGTTTCTCTTGAGTGATTTGGGGTGATGCCTCTCCTGAGTCAGAACGTGGGGGGAGTCCTCATGTTGTGGGTCTTTCATATCCATTCCTCTGTTGAGGGACATCTGGACTCTTTCCAGCTTCTTGCTATTATATATAAGGCTGCTATGAACATAGTGGAGAATGTGTCCTTATTACAAGGTGGA
The DNA here is from genome assembly GCF_900095145.1 of Mus pahari. Taxonomy (NCBI): domain Eukaryota; kingdom Metazoa; phylum Chordata; class Mammalia; order Rodentia; family Muridae; genus Mus; species Mus pahari. The sequence goes on along the minus strand of NC_034597.1, from coordinate 53,260,407 downwards.
GCATCTTCTGAGTATATGCCCAGGAGTGATATTGCTAGATCTTCCAGTAGAATTATATCATATTTTCTGAGGAACCGCCAGACTGATTTCCAGAGTGGTTGTATGCTACATCCACTCCAGTAGTGACCCGCCTGACAGGCCAAAAAGCCTGGACGCGGTCCCAAGGCAAAAAGCTCATGGAAACTTAGTCTCCTGGAACCGTGGCATCCTGGATAACGAATGCTCCAATGTCCTTGCTTTAGTCGGTAAACAGATCTGTGTGCTTTCCCTTAATATTGCTTTATTATAAGTGCCTCTAAGGATTGATTTTGACAGAAAGCTAAGTTAGATTCCTCACCAGTCCTAGGTAGGCCTTGAGCTGACAATGGTCTTTGAATTCAGTAAGAATGTTGCCTATTCAGTGCCATTCAGATTTGTCTCTAGTATTTTTTTTTTTTTTTTTTTAGGTTTTTCGAGACAGGGTTTCTCTGTGTACACCTGACTGTCCTGGAACTCACTTTGTAGACCAGGCTGGCCTGGAACTCACTCTGTAGACCAAGCTGGCCTCGAACTCAGAAATCTGCCTGCCTCTGCCTCCCGAGTGCTGGGATTAAAGGCGTGCGCCACCACGCCTGGCTGCCTCTAGTATTGTAAGAGAGATAGTGAAAGGAATCAGGCATTACTATCTACTACNTAGAGTTAGAAATCTCAGGGCAAGTTTAGCAAAGTATACTTAGAATCTTCATTACAGTCAGGTATGGCAGACTACATTACTTATTAGTAGAAAGTCCCCCCACACAATCACTTAGAATAATAGCTAAGTTACACCCATATGCAAGAATTTACAATTATCTAGGAAGAAGGAAGGTTGTGGTCTAAGGGGGGGAACCAGAGTAGATACTTAGAACTATAGATAGCTGAGTTACACCCATTTACAGGAATTTACAATGGCGGGGGGGGGGGGAGGGGGGAGGGTGGACTGTACAATAGACTAGAATAGGAACTATGACAAGGGCACAAGCCCTTGTCCCAGACTTCTAAGATTAAGCTGACCTTAGGTGGGGCCGCTTTTGATCCCAGTTGTTAACATTGAATTTTATCCCAGTTGGCTCCTGCCAGTGCTCTGTAGGCATTCCTCTGTTTTGTGTCAGATACTTCGATGTACCTTGCCTGCTGTGATGTCTGACTCCTTTGTTTTCTGTATTATAAAACTGATGCTCATTTTGAGACAAAAATTACATTCAGATCCACACTCCCTTGTGTTGTGTCTGTTTGTCATCCCCTTCTCACCGACTCCTTACCCACCTATAATCGGAACCCGAGTTTCGCCTGTGGATTGAGGACCCAAGTGAAGTTCGTCTGCGGCCCTGGATTTTTCATGACTATTCCTAAATTTTTCATTTCAAATATTATCTCAGTAGGGTGGTTTGAATGAAAATACACCTATGGGCTCCTAGGAAGTGGGACTACTGGAAAGGATTAAGATGTGTGGCCTTATTGGAAGAAGTGTGGCACTGGGTGGTGGGCTTTCTGCTTTCAGAAGCCTAAGCCAGGCCCAGTGTCTCCCTCTTTTCCTGTTGCCTGTGGATCTAGACATAGTACTTTTGGCTCTTTCTCCAGCACCGTGTCTGCCTGTGGCTTCCATGTTCCCTACCATGCTGATAGTGGACTAAGCCTTGGAAACTATAAGCAAGCCCCAGTTAAATGCTTTTCTTTATAAGAGTTACCATAGTCATGCCATCTCTTCACAGCAATAGAACACTGAATAAGACACCCAGTTTTGGTTTTCTTTAGTAATTCTGCTTCTACTTTGATAATTTGACCTGTTTCTATCATTACATTCCATTGTTGTGTTTTCACAGACTTCATTATGCAATTTGTTTGTATCTTCTTTAAGTTCTTTGAACATATTTGCAGTGTTATTTTGAAGAATTTTTCTTGTGCTTCACATATATTGTATTTCTTAAGGCCTTCAGTAGTAGGATTACTGACTTCAGGTAGAAACATATTGTCTCAGTTGTTATTGTATTTTGGGACTGGTGTCTAGGTATTCGGCTTTGTGATGATTAAGGTAATCCTTGATGCTGCTGCCATCTGGTCTTGTCTTTGTTGGGTGGGTTTCTTAATCCTTGATGCTGCTGCCATCTGGTCTTGTCTTTGTTGGGTGGGTTTCTATAACGGAGGTTTTGGTGGGCATGAGGCCAGCATTTATTTCTTGGGATCAGTCTTTGTTATTCACTTCCCCCACTTCTAGAAAGCATCATATTCTGAAGGGATGACTGTATTTTTATATGAGGTAGCTTTTCATGTGAGGAAATGATTCCAGAACTATCTCTTTTTAACATAGCCCAGGGAAGCCTTGAGAGTTTTATGCAGCTGAGGATGACCTTGGTCCCCTAACTATCGCATTTTCCCCTTCTCGAGTGCTAGGATTGTAGGTGTGCACCACCACTCCAAGTGTATGTGGTGCTTGGGATGGACCCAGGGATTCATGTGTGCTAGGTAAACACTCTACCAACTGAACCAACCCCAGCCAGTCATCATCTGCAGGCTGCCTGTTTCATTTCAATCAATCATTTTCTTAATGAATATGAAGTGGTTTTCTTTTTACTCTTATTCTAAGACATATTTAGTACCTTTTGATTTTCTGTCTGAGCTTGTGATTTCTCCCCTCACTTTATATCATGGTTCCCAGAGATGATGAAGTGCCCATTCATCCTTTGGGACCAGGCTGACTTTAACTCTGGGTCACCCTTCTGGAAATGACTTCCTTCTGTTCTAACTTGTTTGGAGCACAGCTAATGCTTCAATCCTGGGGCTGATCATGCACTGGCTTTAAGAGGAGTGTAACTAAGTGGCATGTCTCCCACTGAGACCAGTTTCCTGAGGGGAAGAATTCTTCATCTTTGTCTATGGTCCTTGCTGTCCTTTTTTTGTTTTGTTTTTCGAGACAGGGTTTCTCTGTATAGCCCCGGCTGTCCTGGAACTCACTTTGTAGACCAGACTGGCCTCGAACTCAGAAATCCACCAGCCTCTCCCTCCCCCCACCCCCCGAGTTCTGGGATTAAAGGTGTGTGCCACCACGCCCGGCCCTTGCTGTCTTTTTATACCTTCCCACTTAACTGTGAGCTATTGAGTTATCTCTATTGCTCATATTCATGATCATTTACCTGCATACATCTGTTCATTTGCTGGACCTGCTATCAGGTCCCTTTGTTCTTTTCCTAGGAGCCCTTCGTGTTTTTGCTGCAAGCAGACAGGAGTTAAAATACCTAAGTATATCTTATGACTAATTGCTTGCTGAAGTGATACTCTGAACAGTCTGGGTTGAGTAAAACAGGTAATTAGAAGAACACTTGCTTTAAAAGCGAGAGGGCTGGTGTTCAACTCTCCAATATCCACATAAAAGCCAGGTGTAGCTATGAGTGCTCTGCATTGGGGAACAGTGACAGACAGATCTTGGGAGCTTACTGGCGGCCAGCCCAGCCAAAACAGTGAGCTTCAGGTGCAGTGGGAGACCCTGTCTCAGAAAAGAAGGTAGAACTTGATTAAGGGAAATATCCCATGCCCTCCCTGACCTCTGCATTCACGTGCACCTGCACACATATGCACATACCCCAATACTGCATAAAGATGCTGTACACAGACAACACACACATATGTCATGTAATTAAGTGTACCTTTAAAAGAAAACTTTCAATATGGTTACTAGTATACATGAGGCTCTGTGAGCAACCTGCATTGCACTTCTATGGAGTAGTGCTATTGGAGAACATTCAAAAGACAATTCACTGCTCTCTCTAACTGTCCACTGTCTGGAAGCTGTTCTATACCTTCTCAAGCTACCTTCCTCCAGTGTCCTCATTCTCAGCGTGTGGCTTGGCTTCTGAGCACACAGAGACAATGAAAGCCACTGAATGGCCATGTTTACTATCTTATTATAGAATTACCAAGCCTGCCTCTGTACTCATACACTCGAAGCTTCAGATTGCCTCTCAGAGGACCTGTCCAGATGCCACAGGAGGCCCTGGAGTTCCTTGGACCCTTGATGCTGCCCTTCCTACGTGCTCACCACCTTCCCTCTTACACACATCCTCAGGGTCTGCAGAGCATTTTCTCAGTGTATTAGAACATGGCCAATCTTTTGAAATTAATAACAGCAAAATTCACTGCAATAATTCTGCTTTTATGATTCTGTCTCTTTTGTTTTCTTTGGAATGCCCTCAAATGAGTTTATGGCCAGTATCCACCAACATGGCTCTTGTAGAGACCCCTGATGACACTCACGCTGATAACTTCAGTGGCGAGTCTCAACTTGTTCCTTACTGACACATCAGCTTTGACATAATTGGTGACTCATTTCTTGGATCATACTCTAGTTTTAGTTCGAGATCATCAGATGCTGGCAGTTCTACTTCTTTATTGGTTACAGGCTGATGTCCTGGCTCTTCCAAGACTCCTGAGTCCCTGAATTTGAAGTGGCTCAGGGATCAGTTTGGGTTCTCGTCTCCAGTTACTCCTTGGTGCTTTCCCCCTTACCAGTGACATCTGGGTACTGTCTTTGGTCCCAACTGTTTAATTCCTGTGCCCAGCAGACAATAGAAGTCTCCTTCTGACATGGTAGGATCTACAGGGTCATATTACATTGATCATCCCCAATCTAGCTTACAGATGGACAAGGTGTTTCAGAGGTCAGAATGGAATTCTTGATCTCCAACCCTGTTTTTCCTGTATCCTCCACATCATCACTTGATGATGACTCTTCTTATGGCCATATGGGCATAAAACTGTTCCACTCATCCTTGACCCCCCCGTGTTCACACATCAACTACAGTAAAAGAAGCCAAGCCACTTCCTCTTCAAAGTCTACTGGGTGAGTCAGGGTTTATGTTGTTGTTGTTTGTTTGTTTGTTTCGTTTTTCTGTGTCAAACAATGGGGAAATAGTTGAAAAGAATAAAGATGGATTTTGGCTCACGGCTTCAGAGGCTTCATGCTGTGACTGACTTTATAACTTTCAGCTCTGTGGCAAAGCAGAGCATCGTGGTAGAAGGGTGTAGAGGAGCAGAGCGAGCACCTCCCAGCAGCCCGGGATCAGACAAAAGAGATGCCCGTGTAGCTGGAGTTAACGGCTTCAGCCACAAGCGTGCCTTACCACCTCCTAGGTGGTGCTCACTCTAATCAAGTTGACATTCAAGCTTAAGCAACCCACCACCAACAGTTTCCTTCTCACTGAGGTTAAAGTTCAAATCCTGCCTCTCTGCCCTGTAACCTACAGCACTTCAGTCTGAATGCTGCCCCCTGTGCCGCCCTCATTTCTTCGGATACAGCAGCTACCTTTAGAACCTTTGCACCTATCCTTTTCTCTCTAGGTGGCTCTCAGCCACAGTGTCACATCATTAAAACAGATGTCCTGCTCCTTTAATAAAAATATCCTTTGTAGGACTATAGCTCAATGGTATTTTGCTTAGCTAGCATGTGTGAGGCCCTAAGTTCAGTCCCTAGTCTCTCTCTCTCTCTCTCTCTCTCTCTCTCTCTCTCTCTCTCTCTCTCACACACACACACACACACACACACACACACACACACACACGTCACTCTCTAATCCATTCCTTCTCCTTCCTTCCTTCCTCCTTCTCTTCCTTCTTTTCTTTTGTAATTTTGCATTGCTCCTATAATGGTTTACATTCCTTTTTTTATATATTGATTATGTTGCCATAACTAAATGGGGAGGGGTGGTCTCCAAAGGAGATGTTTATAGCCTAATCCAGAGAACCTAGAATAACATCTTAAGGTTATTGTAATGAGGCTGGGGTTATCTGAGTGGGATACTAAATAGCACTGCATGTTCTTATAAGCAAGAAGCAGGAAACCATCTAGGTAGGAAAGGAGACCATGTTTATAAAGGTAGAGATTCAAGTGGCAGGCAGACCATAGGTGGTGCCATCCCAGGGCTAGTGTTTCTGGATGCTATGAGAAAGCAGGCTGATTAAGTCACGGAGAACAAACCAGTAAGCATCGCTCCTCCATGAAGTGATGGCCAAGCTCTTGCCTCTAGGTTCCTGCCCTGCTTGAGTTCCTTTCCTGGCTTCCCTCATGCCAGGAACAGTGAGCTGAGATAACCTTTCTCCCCAAGTTGCTTTTGGTGTTTTATCACAGCAATAGAAACTCCGAGACACACAGTTTCTCCTCAAAGTGTATTGGCTGCCTTGACTTAAATAATGGCCTTTAGTGGACAGGAAGCCATTCAGATACTTGTGTTAGACAGAATGTTGGATTGCAAGTATCCCATCTTTCCCATCTTAAAATCCCTCTCAACGGTTGGCCCTCTTTCCACTTTTCTTCCCTCTCTAGTGCCAGATCCCCATGCTGTAAATCTATCTGAAATAATGATAAATCCTGAGGATCCATGCATTTCAAGACACGCGATTCAGCGGAACTCAACTGAGAGGCTGAGCATCACCTGGGGGCTCTTCATGGGGAGTACAATGTTCCAGACTATAGCTAAATACTCACCACACTCCTGGCTTGGCTTAATCCCATGTCACTTCCTATAGAAAAGCTCATGTCTACTTTGTGCTTACAGTCCTAAGTCAGAAGACTCCTCCAAAGCTAGAAGAAACCTCTCTTGGCACAGAAATGTCACTAATTCTTTTTCCCTGGCCTGATGAAAAAAATTATAATGGTCCCGGTTTTACCTTCACTTTTGTAAAGATGAATTAGGAAATGTCTGTGGAGTGTAAGGGTATCTGGCAGAAAAACAAATTCCCAGCGAGCCCAGAAACAAGTTGCAGAGAACAGTTTTGGCTTCGGTTGGTACGGAGAAGAGATTCTGCAAAGGCCCCTCCCTCTGCTTTTGTGGATGTAGCTCAGAATGTAACATGAGAGCATAGAGTACAGCATAAGCTTGGAAAACATGAAAAGTGGTGGTGGGGGGGATGGAGAAGGGGAAGAACACTGAGCAGAGAGAGAAGCTGGGGAGGGGTGGAATCACACAGAGGAGGCTGGGATTGTAACCCAAACATGAAGAACACAGCAGAGTAATGTGCGAGACATGCGTGTTGTGGTTACCACTGTCTCACCTTCTAGGATCATCACATGAGCTCGCTTGGTTTTAGACTTGCTCTAAGGAAAAGCATCATCTCTGGCTCTCTAATGACCAGGAAGCCCTGGTGCCACGAGAGCTCTTGGAAAAGCAATCACAGGCAAGCCTCCAACCTGGTTTCAGTCTTCTCTCATCTCTTAATCCTCGGTCTTCTCCCAGCCCCTCTCTGTCTCTTGGAGCATCTTGCACAGAATTGTAGCCAAAGGCATTCATGGGACTGAATTGCATTATGATTTCCATTTCTAAATATTCTTTCATGCATAAGTAAAATTAACAGATGTTGGTCTCTGCTTCGTTCCCTCACGCTTCACCTATCCCCTGGTCCCCCAGCCCAGTCTCAGGTTTCACAGTGTTTGGTAGATACATGAAGTGCCTTCAGAACTGAACGCTATGTGTCCGTACTAGGAATGCTGTTTCTGCTTACATTGGGTGAGCATCATATCCAGGCGAAATGTGAGTATTTTCTATTTTCCTGTGTTCCAGCAATTTTGACTGAAGAAAAGGAGGGGGTAAGAATGAGATAATCCTTGTTTAAATAACCACCCTCAAACTTTTGCTCAATTACATTTCAACCTACATTGTGCTATATTTCAAATTTTACATTTTTATAGCATCTTATGAATATTATTTGTTTTCAAAACCAATTTAGGACTTTTCCATAAGTGAGAGAAGCATCTCCGTTTAGTAGTATCAAGCATTCTTGCGGAACTAGGGCTATAATTTCTGATGATTGTCCTGAACATTGTTTTGTCATTTTCCTCTGGTTCTTGCTGTGAAATGCTGTGTTAGTCAGCCACAAACATTCACAGGTTCACATCTACCTGAGGTAGGCTTCTAGGACACTGGCCAGCAGCCCCGCCTTGCACAGTCATGGTGCTATTGCCAGCCACCATGCCCTTTACGTACACAGGGTAGCGGGCCTGTCATTTCCTTACACCTTAGTGACTGAGTTGGCTTAATAGTTGATCTAACCGAGATGGAGTCACTGAAGGCAAATCAACAGCAGTTTGGCGTGTGCGTGCATGTGTGTGTGTGTGTGTGTGCGCACACGTGTGTGTGTGCGCGCGCGTGTGTGCATACGTGTGTGTGCATACGTGTGTGTGCGCATGTGTGTGCATACGTGTGTGTGCGCGCGCGTGTGTGCATATGTGTGTGTGTGTGTGTGTGTGTGTGTGTGTGTGAGTGATTTCCTATATCAATGAACAAATTATTCCCAGCTGTTCTCTCCTAATTTTCTTCCCCCAGTTTAGGTGATTGCAGTACAGGTTGGAAAGACCTTTTGAATGCAGAGGATCTCTGTCAGCAACATGTGGCCATAGAAATGAGAAACTTCAGAGTGACATGCAACTCTAAGCAGTGTCTCACATGTCCTCAAATGGACTCAGTGGTAGTCACTACTATAGCACATTTTCAGTGGAGCATTTGTCTTGGAGCTATGATCTTTGAGCAGCTCATCTCACATTGAAGGTATTTCTGTGGGGCAAAGGGCAATACCTTAGCAAATAAGTATGACAGGTTGTTTTCTAAATAAACTACTCATACTGGCTTTGCCACTCCACAGAAGAAATGAGAGAGGCATCAAGAGAGGTACAAAAGATGAGAGGATAAATACTTGATGGATGGATGATAAGTGGATAAAAGGATGGAAGGATGGAAGGACAAATAATGGATGTATGGATGGTCTTTGTTGATCGGTAGTCCATCAGCTTTGGTCCTCAGGTTTTCTGGACTGAGACTGGATTGGGTTGTAGAGGAAATCTAATGCACCATTAGAATTAACTTCTATTTGTTTAATATTGTTCTTCACAAACTTCTTTAAAATTTTTTTAAAAAGTTCTGTTAATAATATTCATGTCTGGATAATTCTTCACTCTTTAAATTCTACACAACTGTGGGGATTTAAATGACAATGGCCCCCATAGACTCAAATATTTGAAGGCATGGTCCCCAGGTGGTAGAACTGTTTGGGAAGGATTGGGAGGTATGGCCTTATTGGAAGTGGTGTGTCAATGTGGGTAGGACTTTGAGGTTTCAAAGTCCATGCCATTTCCAATTAGCTTTTTCTCTCTGCCCTGTGTCTGTGGATTGGATGTAAGATCTCAGCTACTACTCCAGAGCCATGTCTGCCTGATGGCATGCTCTTTTCCAGGATGAACTTTAGCCCTCTGAAACTGTAAGCAAGGCCCAGTTAAATGTTTTCTTTTATAAGGCTGCTTTGATTATGATGTTTTGTCATGGCAATATTAAAGTAAATAAGATAGTAACAAAAATGACTACCATCAAAGTCTTCCATAAAACCAAAGAGAAAGGGTTGCCTTGTCTTGCCCATGTGCAGGTTCCTCTTCATCAAATCCATGCAAGAGGCATCAGGAACTTCACATTTCCAAATGTGATTCTATCCTTACATGTTATTTCCACATTTTTGTCTCACCAGAGACCTTTCAAAACACAGTGATAACAATGACTTTGCTCAGATAGATGCAGACTTGGCCATTTCTGTTTCTATGGAATTTTTAAAGTTGAAATTAGCCTTAAAAATATTGTTTCTTTGATTTTCTGCCAGATGTGACTGGTGTGCCCTTGCTAACCTAAAAAGTTCCCATGTTGAAATTCAGCATGATTTAAATATGCATCACTTAAAATTCCATGTTTATATTTTACATTATTTTATATATGAAATACGGGGCCTGGGCTTTTTAATATAAGTAATTTCTAACTTAAAATTTTTTACTTACTTAAATGAAATTAATTTTACTGTAATTTATTAATTATTAAATTATTTAATTATTAAATACACTATTAAATTAGGTTAAATTAAAATTATTTACTTAAAAGTTTAAAAAAACCTTTGATGTTCATGTTAAGGAAAGTAAGTAATGAGAAGAAAGCTCCTAGAGGTTCTGTTTCAGTCTAACCTTAGAGAGAAATTAGACATAATTTATAAGAAATACATACATTTTTAAATTCAGCTCCAGTGATCAGTCTCCTCTGCTACCAGGCCACCAAGTTTATCACCGAAATGATTTTCACTTAGCATTTCCATTTAAAGAGGGCTCTGCTGCTGAAGTCAGAAGTGAATGCTGTAGTCATCTTTCAACTGGAGCCAGCCCCAGTTTCATCAATCCCTTGTCAGTCACCGCCTTCTGTGACCTTAAAACAATTTTAGGAGGTGTCTCTCTACCCGTTCAGTTCAGCATCCCCAGCCATGTGGCCCTGGCAAGGCACCCTAGTCAAACACAGGTGCCCATGCTGGGAACACTCAGGTGAGGAAAGTTCCCTCAGACATGCCAACCCTCACAGTTCTTTGCAGATCTCAGCCAATTGTAAGCATTTCTGTTAAGTAGATAGGAATTCTGCCTACAGGAGAGCACATATGCGGCTCTACTCAGGAGAGTGTGTGGTCTGTGGGCCAGAGGGCTTGCTCCAAGTAGATGGGCTTGGCCTCTTCCCCAGTCCCTCTTCCTCTTTCCCCTGGTATTTTGCAGGCTGAGTTCTTAACATCCAGTTTCTGTCTATGCTTTCTCAGTTTGGGTTCACCTTTCTTGCTGATGTCTTTTATGAAGGCCCTGAAGTACAGAGTTCCTCTACTCGGATCAGAGAAACTAAATGAAGTTTGAGAGACCTAACAAAAGTGGGACTTACCCTGGTGGTCCTTCCAGCTCACACTACACTACACTACACACACACACACACACACACACACACACACACACACATACACGTAAAAACACATGTTCCACATATACACATGCAACACACTTATACATGTAAAAACACATGTACCACATACACACATGCATGTAGGCACACTAATATGCACACAAATACACACACTTCATACATACAAAACACAAACATACCACATACTTACATACACAGCACACACAAACATACATACCACACTATACAAATTCATACACATTCCATACTATACACGCAAACATACATACATACACATACCACACTACACACACCAGTTATATATGTAAAATCATAGGTACCACATACACACGTGTGTAGGTACTTACATGCTTTAATGTGCACACACATACACAAACATACACACACACACACTTCATATGCACAATATACAAATATACAAATATACCACATATAACATATACAACAAACACACAAACA
>NC_034597.1:53221106-53248970 GCF_900095145.1 Mus pahari | reverse complement strand
ACACACACACACACACACACACACACACACACACACATACCCCTTCGTGCATGCAGCCTGTTTATCTCAAGGCTTCCTCTGACCTCTGTTATTTTAGAATGTGCAAATTCCTTTCTCAATCACACTATTTATGGACTTGTTGGGTCATTGAAAGGCAAACATCATTAAACTCTTTGACGTTCCATGGGGCTGTAAAGATATGGGCTTCTTAGGGGTACTTAATATAAAATTTGTAAAACCTTTAAATAAACCCAAAACTTCACAACAGTTGAATACAATCTAAGGTTCCTTCAAACCACACAACACTGAGGTATGGGTGGTGAAAGATTGTATGTACAGCAAACAGTGGAATGCCCCCACGGCCCCTGGTGCAAGAAGAGCTCTGTGGATTTTTCCCTGATGCAGTGGGTGGATGGGGCTGCATCCTGATGTAGTCTTCTGCCTTCTGGATCACAAGGGCTGGGGAAACAGAAGAGTTGTCCCTGAGAGCTAACCTCACTGAGAAGGCTCCACCACTTTCTTTCTAATAAAGGTGTGCTTACTTTTCCTGACTTTTTTTCTGTTGTCATTACGTTCCCTTCTTTTAGCAGGCAAAGGCAATAGTTGCTTGTAAGAAACGTTGTGCTTTATTGAACTGGCTGTTCCGTAAGAGCTCAGAACTCTGGATCGATGTCAGAACTAGTGTTAGCTTCTTCAGAACTAGTGTTAGCTTCTTGTGAAGTGTGATGGTGGAGCTCACTGCTGGAAGATGAGACTGAGAGTCTGTAGACCCAGCTGGAGAGTGTCTGGGGCAGAGCCTGGCACCCCACAACAGCACTTTCTCCAGGGAGTGAGGCCTGCGTTTCCAAGGGGAGCTTCCAGTAAGTGTGAGGATGAAGTGGTGAAGGGTCTCTAGCCACTTCTCTTCCCCAGCTGCAGAGAGGACCTCCTGGAACTCAAAATAACAAAACCAGCAAGTGGGGGGTCAACTGCTGCCCCATCCTCTGAGCCAGCTGCTGGTGTCACAGATCTGTTCTGCAGCTGCGGGCTTAGAGGATCAGAACACCCTGCCACAAGAAGTTCTCGAGGCTGTTGGCAGGGTTTTTCCTGAAAAGTTACTGCACTTTTTTTTTTCTTTTAAGCAAACTTTATTTGCCTGATTTTTTTTTTTTCTCACCGAACATAGACTTTCTGTCCTTATATACCTAGGCTTCAAAGACCCTTGGGGAGAGCTCACAGCTGGCTTCAAAGACCCTTGGGGAGAGCTCAGCTGGCATCTGGGTGGGTGGACAGGAGTTTTCAGGTCAGACTGCCTCAGGATCCACCCTGAAGTGAGAAAAATGATTTTGGCTAAGTTTCTCCATCTCAGGTTACAGGCTCTGTGGAGAATTGCTTCTCCCTTGGCCTGAGTGGCCTTTCCTGGGTAGACTGAAGCTGGAGTGCAGGCTGGCCAACTGATGTCTACATCGAACTCTCAGGAAACCTCAGTCCCTCAGGCAGCTGAACTCTCACTATCTGAGACCAGCTAGGCGTATTTTCTTAATCAGTCAGTTGGTAGTTTGACTGATGAGGTCATTATGTCCAGTGTGAAGTAGAGTGAAAATTATGCAGTAGTTTAGACCACAGCTTGGTTTATCAGCCCCAGTGCACGCAGCACTCTTAACGAGATCATTATTGGGCTTTCTGATGGAAAGAAATGTTCAGTTCCCAGGTGCCCATGCTTTCTGGAATAGATTGAGTGAAGTTCTCTCTTCCTCAAGCTGGGAAATGACGTTCCTTGGGTTTCCTTTCAACATGTCTGCTCCAAGGCAAAAACTTCACTGATTAATACTTCCCAGGGACAAAGAGCTGGCGAGAAAGACTGGCCGAGCTTTATCACCCGACTGTCTATCAAACTGCTATCATCATTACCATACTCAGAGTAGTTAAGTAAGCAGACAAGTTCCAGACTTTTAATCAGGTTTGTGTGTGTGTGTGTGTGTGTGTGTGTGTGTGTGTGTTGAGGCACAGAATTGCTATGTGGTTTAGGCTACCTTGAAGTCATAGCAATCCTACTGCCTCAGTCTTCTCACTGGTGGAATTAAAGGCATGTACATCTAAATTGCCCTTGAATTTAACATGTTACCCGGGATAGTACACAGAATTTTCTTTGTGACTTCTCCATCTTCATTTTCACAGGTTCATATTTTTGTCACGGTTATTATTTATTGTTTGACAACATCTCACTACATAGCTTCAGCTGGCCTCAGATTTACAATCTTCCTGACTCAGTCTCCTAAGTGCTTAGGATCACAGGTTGGCATCCTATGTCTGGCTCTATTGATTTTTTTTTTTTCTGTTAAAAATGAAGAAAAAAAAAAAACACTTATTTTGTTACAAAAATCGAGCAAGAATATCTGTAGTGAGAATTTTGGTTTTTTTTTTTTTTTAAATATAGAAATGTTATGTGAATGTGTTTCTGTTTTAATCCCAGGTGTGGATATGAGGCTGCTTCGGATCATGCGCAGAAGCTAACTCTGATTTCTTACATGCTGTAGCCTGGGCGTGAGTCTGCTAGCTGAAGACAGTTTATGTTTGGAATTCTGGAGACTCTTTTTTTTTTTTTTTTGCCCAATTTTTTTAATTAGCAGAGAACTCCTAAACCTGATAAACAGCTTCAGTGAAGTAGCTGGATATAAAATTAACTCAAACAAATCAGTGGCCTTTCTCTACACAAAGGCTAAACAGGCTGAGAAAGAAATCCGGGGACTCTTCAGTGGGTATAAAATGCCAGAGCTCCTGGTGGCCGTGGTGGCTGCCGCTCTTGGCTGCTCCTGCTACTTCCTGCCGCTGCTTTTGCTGTTTAGTGGATTGCTGGTTGAAGATATCCTGATGATGATGAAGACTGGGGCCCAAGGATCTCGACACCCCTAAACAACAGGAAGTGGCCTAAGGATATCGATGTCCCCTTTCTTCTCCCACCTTCTCTCTCTCCTACCTAGTGTTGGGCGATTGGAAGGGATAAGGAGGGAGAGGGGTGATAGAAAAAGTAACTCAATAAAGTACCCAGAAGTCTGCTTACAAATATCAGTAATTCTCATCGAGTAATTTGGGTCTGCTTGCCAGCTGGTAGTATAGCTGGAAGGCGTGGGGTCTTTAGGAAGTTGGGCCTCCATTCTCCTTTTATGTTGTTCATCTCAGGTATTTTGTTACAGGAAAACTAACAAGTCCTTAGGCTTCAGCAAGAGCTGAGGCATCCACAGTCAGACTTCTGGCTGAACAGATAGATCTCCATCCTCTCCATTTGGGTGGCCAGCAGCGAGCATCTTGTTCTCCCATCTGGCCATCCTCCCGGCCTTCTAGCTTTTGCTCCTTCTGATACCTCCCATCTTTCTTCTTTTGAAACCTATGCTTCTGTCTAGTGTCTTTCCTTGAGAAGACTTCCATAAGCTCAGACTGAGTTGGCTTAAGAATCACCACACCCTGGAGAACAGAAAAGATACAGACTGAGACACGTGATGCCCTAGGCTGTTCCTTGAGTTATGAGGTGGGAAGACTCCAGCCGACGCACATTCAGAGTTTCCATCATTCCATTGCTACTCTTCCTCCTGTATCTCTCCCTACTTCTCTGACTTCGGGATTTCCCAATCTACCTTTTCACAAAAGAACAGGGGCACAGTTACAATCAAGGCAAACCAAAATCCAATGTCATAAAAAGCTCAAATGTCTGATGGCTGGGACTCACAGTCTTCTGGGGTGCCAAGGGGTTGGGCAGTGCTCCTCTTTGGCCTCTGTTATCCACAACACACACAGCTTATCTCATAGGCTTATGCTGGCTCCATCCCACATCAGCTGCTTTCCTTGGTGATCATCCCATGGCCGTGGTAGTCTGAGTATTCTGAGTCTCCACTGCAATGGAGGCTTCACTTTCGCCTGTGACCATTCCTGGCTTCTCACCGTGATAAGTCTCAGCTGCTCCCCACGCTTTCAAAATCAGTACCATGTGGGAGAACCTTGAACATTATCAAACGTGGCTGTCAGATTGAGATTCGGTCTTTCTCCACTCCCAGAACATAGTTCCTATGTCCTGACCCTGAGGAAATACTCCCAAGAATAATTCACCTCAGTGGCATTGGTCTTTTATGAACCCCAGCTGATTCTTCAGTCCCAGCTGACCAGCGTTCATTGTTCCAGTAAAGTGAAGGTTTGGCTTCCACAGATTCGTCATTCAAAAGTATCACAAGAATGGCCTGGCAAGAGCCTTTAAATTTTCTTTTATTGTAGTTTGTGCGTATGAATATTTTGCCGGTGAGTATGTCTGTGCACCATGTGTGTGCAAACAAGGTCAGAAGAGGGTGCTGGATCCCTTGAGGCTGGAGTTACAGATGGTTGTGAGCTGCCATCTATATGGATCCTGGGAATTAAACCCAGATTCTCTGGTAGAGCAGCAAGTGCCCTTAACCACTGAGCAGTCTTACCAGCTCCCTGACAGCTTTCCCTCTGAAACATCACAACCTATGACTCCATCATTTGTATCATTCCAAGCTGTGTACTGAAATGTAATCCCAGTGCTTTACCATAGGGTTAGTGTGATTTTCTTTTTCTTAAATAGCTAGGTGGTAAGTATTTTACTTTATAAGGCATACAATTTATACCATGACTACTTAATTGCCACTGTAGTGTTAAAACAGCTATACATCACAAAAAGATGGCAGAACATAGACCCATAAAACTATCTCTAAACAGGCAGGAAGTTGCTGACCCTTGTTCTGCGGAAGGAATGGCACGTCAGCTGAAGAGCAGCATCCCTAAATATCCCTGGAAAACTTTCTAGAAAAACAGGGTAAGGTGAAATTGGCTGTAGTGTGCCAGAGGGCAGCAAGCTCCTTTGCTCTGTGACTGTCCCAGAGTTTCCGAGGCCACTTGGCTATAGAAAAACAGAAGGCAAAATAACCACCCTATCTCTTCGTGAGAAAAATGTCTGCCGGGGGGAGGGGGGGGGGAGCATGACTGAAGCTGCTCTATCACAGAAGTCTTTTAAAAACAACGGGGTCGTGTGACATTAAAGAAAGAGAGGCTATGAACTTAAAAGAGCATGCCGGGGTTGGGGGTACATGGGAGGGTGTCTGGAGAGAGGACAGGGAAGTGGGAATAATATAATTCCATTATGATCTCAGGGAATGGGGCTGGCTCTGCAAAGCTGTACCTTACGGTGAGTTAGCTAGAAGGACCTGCAGGCGCTACACAGAGACACTAAAGGAGAGTGTCGTTAGGGGAAACGGTGATCAAGAAACGGTTACTAGAAAGTTGTCTCATGAGGTTGGTTACAATTGTGAACCTGGTTCAAATAAAATGGGTGAGACAGCCTAGAGGTCACTTCATAGGAAACAGCCCGGTGACAGCAAACCTCAGAGAGACAAAGGGAAAACATCCAGAGTGACCGATGAAGGCCACAAGGCAGGCGGGGCTTTACCAGAAGGAACTTAACACAGTGGGCGGGACTTGGTCATAACCAACATAGTGGGCGGGGCTTTGCCAGAATCGAGGCTGACTGAATAAAAAGCAGCATTGAGGAGATGGGAGTAGAAAAATACACAGGGAATTAAAAGGGGTCACGTGACGTTACGTGCAGGTGAATGATGCACTCAGAACGAAGTAGATGTCAGCAGTTGGTCTTCCTTGAGAAGCAAACCTAAACAGCAGGGTAAAACTTCTTAGGAATATTATTCGAAATTACTAAGATAAAACAATTTAACAAAGTTGACAAGGAATTGTAACTCGCGGTTAAAGCTGGGCTACCCGATAAAGATAACTGCAAAACAGTTGACACTCTACAAATTCTCTAGCACTGTAGTCAGGTTAAGGGGTAATGAGGTGAAATTCATTTTAATAAAATTTTGTGTTTAGCTGGACAAATCTATTTTCTGATCAATAAGTGATCTGCAATACCACAACTGAAATATTCCCATTGTTTGTATAAGAAATCCAGTATGCCGTTTATATTTATTGTAAATCATAACTTGTGTCAGTCACATATTAATATAAAATATTCAAAAATCCAAATATAGAAATCTATAGGAAAAAAATCTAACAATCTAATAACAAGGGAAAAATGCCTTGTATTAATTCACTAAAAGTGAGAGTTTCACGTTAATCTAGTAGAAAATAATTTCATTGCAGATGGACAAAGACCAATCTATTTTATAATAAGCTGAGCCCAGGGGTTAAGGGAGGGGCATCTCATCTGCTGCTGTCTGGGATGTAGCTCAGTGGGTGGCAGTGTCTATCCAGGTGACCAGTGAACACATCTCTTACCTAGTACTTCCAAGTCTAGAAATTTTCCTATGGATATGCTTGCAAATGGTTTACATTATCAGCAAATTACTGAGTTGTTACTTATTAAATAAATGCTACTTAATATTATCAATAGAGCACAGGTCAAATAGAGTGCAGAACACACTTAAGACAAGGTCGCTATGAAACAAAAGTGAATGGGAAAATATTTGAGCTCACAGGATGACAGATGTACAATATATATATATATATATATATATATATATATATATCTATATATCTCATTCCAGGTGTATTTGACACATATATTTATATATATATATATAAATATATGTGTCAAATACACGTGGAATGACCCATTTGTAACTAGTTAATAGCCTCTGACTTGGAGTCGTGTAAACCCTTCAGTTTTTTTGCAGTTAGTACTCAAATATGTATTACCTATTCAAAAGTGAAAACATTTAAATACATTTTAAAAGGTGTTGGAGAAGCAAACACATATATTGTGATGATTTTATTTAATTTAAGAGAAAAAAACCCACAGCAAATCCCTGTATTAACTTCTGTGTAAAATAACAGCTCAGCCATTGACATAAATGATGTCTTTTCCCAAACACAAACACTTCACTCAGATCAAGGGTTTGCCATCTGAGAGTTGGTTTGGACCTGAGTTTTCCCCACAGCTATAACATCTGCCTAATTGCCCTGAGCAGCCCCTCTTAATTGCCTCTGAAGTTCTGTGTCTAGCGGACCATAATGGCGAATGCTTTCCAGTGATAAGATGTACTAGTTGTTCTTGAATACTGCTTGCTTGTTTTCTCTTCAGAGTTTTGCCATGTGGCAGAGGCCTCCTACAACTTGCCATCCTCTTGTCTCAGCCTTCTGAGTGTTGAGATTATAGTGTGTGTGTGTGTACAATTTTCTTTGTTGACCTTGCCCTGAACCTCTCCAGGAAACACTGGCTGGTTCCCGATCCCGACTGCCCCTCACAGTGGGTTCCCATGGCCTCTGGTCACACTGGACCTTATTTGTCTGTCTGTTGATTGACAACCAAGGCACTAGCTACCACAAGCTTGGTTTGGAGGTTCATTTATTAACATACTAGTTGAAAATGAAGTTGCAATGGCCATTAAATCTTGGAATTCAAGATTTAAAAAGTAACTGTAAATCACTTGGAAGTTGAGAAGCCACCAATGACACCACTGGGGGAACCGAAGGATCTAGACTTCTTGGATCACTGTGAATTCAACCTTGTGCTTCCAAAATTGCTGTAAGGACAATGAAGCCACATGAAGCTGGAGTCTGAACCATTACAAGGAGGCATCAGAATTTAACGCTCAATCAGAGTTTTCCAGAAACTACATATGCATCCACTGGGAGATGGATTAATAGTCATTCTAAATTTCGATCCACAGTGCATGATTAATCCCACCCCCGCCCCCACCCTGTTTTGAGGACTGCCCACCTTATATAGCTGAAGTCTGGAGAAAAAGGGATGAGATGTTTCTGTACCAACCAGAAGAGGGCAGTGTTGAGTCACCAATCTCATTTGACCTAATCACTTAAGTGAACAGGGCAGCCTTCTATCTCCTTCCCCATAAAACAAGACAGAAAAGGGCTACACAAAGATGGAAAATGCAGGCTTATAGACACAATGCTGAAGGGTGACATTCTGGGATGATGTAAGATTGGGAGTGGGAGCAGATGGATGGATGGGGGGAGAAGATGCTGCATAAAGTGGGGGCTACCTAGTCTCTCTGCTGAACATGCTGATCTCGTTAGCTGTGGGGGTTTTAATACTTGTTTTATATCTATCTGTCTGCCTGTCTATCTATCTATCTATCTATCTATCTATCTATCTATCTATCTATCTATCCATCCATATAGCTATCTTTTATCTATTTATCTATCTACCTACCTACCTACCTATTTATTTTGTGTGAGTGAGTGTGTGTGTGTGTGTGTGTGTGTGTGTGTGTGTGCGTGTGTGTGTGTGTACATGCACCTGAGTGTGGAAGTCAAAAGACAGCAATAAGAGCTTTCTTCCCCTCCTGTGAGCTGAAGGAGTTGAGAGGGGTTGGATGCAGATCATGAGGCTTAGTGCCAAGCACCTTTACCCACAGAGCCATCTGGCTGGGCCAGGGATGGGAATTTTAAAAAGCAAGGGTAAAGGGGTCTTCTTGCAAGTGATATGTATCTCAGGGTACAAATATTTGATGGTTACTCTTGGTTGCCAACTTGACTACATCTGTAATTAACCCAAACCCAAGCTACTAGGTGAAGGATGTATTTGACTGGATCATTTAAAGTGGGAGGACCCAATCCTAAATCTGCTGGCAGTCTGTACAGAGGACTCGGAAGAGGAAAGTTCTTGTTGTTTACATCCTTGCTCTCACTTTTGCTGGCAAGTTCAATCCTTCACTGGTATTAGAACCCACTTCTTCAGTGTTCTGGTGGATATTAAAGACCATCTGTGCCATCCCGCCTCATGGACAGAACAACCATTGGACTTTCTGTTAGGAGACAACCATTGTTGGAACAGCCAGATCACAGCCCATAAGTCACTCTAACAAGTCCTCTATCTGTCTGTCATCTATCTATCTATCTATCTATCTATCTATCTATCTATCTATCTATCTATCTATCTATCTAATTTGATCAATTGTGTCTTATTGTTTCTCTACAGAACCCTCACTAATACAGAATCCTTATTTCTAGAAAGTTGTAATGCCTCCCCAAACATTCATGTTAAATTGAGTCACCCCACAGTTTAGCTTGCTATCACTCATTTCCTAAACCTTTTCCCTGCTAACCTCACACAGGTGGGGAGTTGCAGGCCCCCAGGCTGCATGCTGCAGAATTATCTATCAGGTTATTAGGAGAATCCCAGGAGGTAGGAAACACAGAGTTATCAATACCATTGATAGCTCTCTCCTCACCTCCTCAAGGACCACACACTCACTTTCCATAATTCAAGGATGTGAGGGTACAAAGAACTGAAGTGGAGTGTTTCCAAACTAAATACTTAAGGCTCTGGGTGGGTTAGTCAGTCTGGCTGCTTTGCTGTCCACCGCTTAAGCGCTTCGTTTGCAGGAGATGGACAGTGTGTTCGCCCTGCTTGAAAGATTCTGCTAGTGGCTGTGTTCTTCATGCTCAGTGTTCTTTCTTCATCCAAGGACAGTTTAAGAGGAGTGGCTTACAATTAGTGCCTTTAAATTGCACGTAATGAGAAGGGGCCCATAGTCCAGAGTGTCTAATCTCTTTTGAAAGCAAGAAGACTTTCCAACAGCAAGAGGAGCGCTTTCTTGGTTTCTCTATTCACTTTCAAGTTTTCCCTTGAATACTTTTGAAGGCTTTTAAATTTCTTTTTACACACAGTCATACAGGCTAAGCACTCTTCATGGTGCCCTTGGGTATGAGTGCCACCTGCTGTGACTACCAGATGCCATCTCTGTCCTTTTCATGCCACTAGCTTCTGTCCTATGCTGTCACACTTTCTACTTTCCATATACCACACTCCCCCCCCCCCCATGCATTCCCTACAATGTGTCAACCCCAGGTAGGCATCCTCTCCATTTGGTGAAACTTGATTTATTCTTCGAACCTGACCCAAAAGACACCTTGTGTCTGGAGCCTTCATTGTTCCCCCTGTCAATCTTTCTCCTTCAGGAAAAAAACAAAAACCAAAACTAAACCTAAAACAATCCCCCAAAGACCAAACAACAGAAACTCAAACTACTTTCTTATCCACTCTCAGAACTTTTGACATTTTGATAAAGCTGTACACACACGTGGGAACAATCCAACAGTGGAAACACAATGTTTCAGCCACACAGGAGTAGGCTATCTGTAATGCCATTGTTGCCTTTGAGAGAACAAAGATAGCCCAGCAGACAGCTATCACGGAGTAAAAGTCTCCAAGTCCAGCAAAGAGAGGAAGGCTTGTTGGCATAACTTCTGAGGATAACGTTATTGAACTATTGTCCCCAAGTCTAAAGTGTCCACAGAAAATATTCTAATTCCCTTTTCAATAATACCCAACGAAGACTGTGTGTAGCAGTCATTTTAGAGTTCATTTCCAATCAATCAACCAACCAATCATCAATCAATCATCAATTGATTATTTTTCTTAGTAGACTCTTGTTATATAGCCCTAGTTGGCCAGGAATGTATTAGGTAGGCCAGACTGGCCTTGAACTTGGTGTGATCCTTCGGCTCTGCCTGTCCCAAGGATTGCAGTTGTGTGATCACGTCTGGATTCCAGAGTCTCTTTTAGACAAGATCCTATCCTCAAGTCTCTGTACTTAGTTTGATCTGTGCAGCCATAATTAGGGATGGGAATGGCAAGTATGACTCCAGAGACAGAAATCGCCGCAGTTAATCAAACTTCCCTTGCAAAATAGTCACTAACCTGTCCAATCTAGTGGAGAGGAGCTAAGGCATAGAACTAGACAAGTGGCATGCAAATAACAAAAACACTGGTGGAAGTAAACCCGAGCAGCTTCCGCCTTCGAGTTTCAAAACGGGAAGCCAGAGGAGTAGCGGAATGGAGAGCGGAATACCTCTTTGTAACTTCAGCCCTCCAGCTGGAGAGGGGAGGACAGGAGGATGACTGACTCTCTAGAGGGTGAGGAGGGCAGGGCAGCACCGGCAGGACCTAGAAGCGGGGACTCCTGAGAAACAAGGCTGCCTGGCTGAGGCTGCGGCGGCTGGGTGGGGCAAGACCAACTAAACTGGCAAACCCAGAAGTCCTTGCCTGGCTGGAAGGTAAGGTGGTACAGAAAGCCTGTGCCTGGCTGCTACGAGGCCCTGCTGCAGGCCCCACCGCCAACGGATAATACGATTTTGAGAAAGCTGCCCTCAGCACTCCACATTTAGCTTTAAATGGAGAAAACTTCAGTGACGTTTGTGATGCTGTGAAACCCGAGTTATACATATTGTGTTGCACATGCTACTGTTATTTTGAAGGAACTGTGAGCATAGAGTTATTGTGTGTGGAATAGACCGTTTCCATCACCCCTTTCGTTCTGCTTCTGTTAATATCAGTAAAAAGTTCCATAACTGGGCAGACTGATGTCTGTCACCTTCCAAATGACCCTTCACAAGGCCATTTGTTGTGGTTGCCTGCTACGAAGCCACCTGGAATTTTGCCCTGTTGTACAGTGGCTAGACCACGAACTCCCTTTAGCATGGTCTCCCTGAGCACAAATTCTAATGCAGGGGGTGGGTCAGTAGACATTTAATGAACATGCGGAGCGAGGGCCAGGGCCATTGTGGTGGGGTCGGTTAGAAGCAGTGGGGCTACATGCTTTGTCTTACTCTGAGGCTCCAGCTAGCGTGGTGGCACAGAAGCAGGCTCAGTACTGGAGAGAATGAATAACAATCTTGAAAAAGTATGATAAAACATGTGATGTCAAATGGATATGCCATGTCTCAAAGGAAGTGACTCTAGTGTTTCTCTTTGAGTTAAAATAATAAATAGTAATAGTAATAACAACAACAACAACAACAACAACAACCCTCTTGTCTTTTTCTATCTTTCCAGTCCCGAGAGAGTGCCATAGCTGTTGAACTCAAGTTTTAACAAAACACAGAAAGTCCATCTTTAAATATGACAAGAAATTGCCATTTCCTCTTTTCCTATCTTTCATTCCCAGTTCAAAACCACCTTTGATTTGTTTGAAAGCACGTGCTGAGACATTAGCATTTCACCTGGGTTCCTCGGATCCTGCAGCAGGCTCCACAAGAAAGGATGGGATAGTGCTGTAGACTGGCTTGGGCTGTGGTGACCCTGAAGGTCTCCCAGTGGCTGGAGCCTGAACAGAAGCCTCTAGGCAGAGGCCACACCCCTCAGAGCCCCTCTTTCCCACGCTGCCACTGGTTGAATCTAAGATCTAGCTCTGCTCTCCCAACTCATTCCTGGAACAACCAGCTTTATCCAGTGTGCCCGTACTCAGAGCTTTCAGCCCCTCAAGTCTGCCCCATACCAAGTCTATTTCTAAACCTTTGACAGATTTACGTTCCCACGCCTTGTCTGCAGCACGTTTTGTTTGCTGTATTGGGGTGTGTTCACTGCTTTTTGTTAACAGTGTGACCTTAAAGGGTTCTGTATATTGCTCATACACACATAATGGAAATCTGTTTCCCTCTTCCAGACCTGTTTTCCTGCCACCGGGGCTTCCTGACTTTCCCTGGATCTAACTCAATGTCACCAGAAGAGGCCAGAAGAGCAGGACATGAGACTTCTTTGGAGTTTAGCATGGGCCCGGGAGTGTCCCAGCATTCCTCACTTTCTGTCACGTTCCATTGTTCAGAATGAAGACACATGCCAAATGGAAGGGCCATCATAGGCCACACCCAGTGGAGTAGATAACCTGGAATTGGTAACTAGTCTATGGAGAACAAGGGAGTGTGCTGCTGGTGAAGAGCAGCCAATGGTGTCATCATTAGCTATGTAATACTATGTATTGGCTATATTATACTCAGCACAGGGTGCTTTAAACTTCTGGGTTACGCATGCCACTGAACTAGCTCTGACCCGTATTTTATTATTAATTAATTATGTGTGTATACATGTAAGTATGTGTGTTATGGCATATGTGCGTGGAGGTCAGAGGACAACACACAGGAATTAGTTCTTTCTTTCCACCATGTGATTTCTGGGGATAGAACTCAGGTCCTCCGGCTTGGTAGCAAGCACTTACGTGCTGGGCCGTCTTGCCAACCTACAGCTATATTTTAGCTACAGTGTTTGTTAAATGAGTAAGTAGCCGTGACTACTTACTACCTTAATCATACTACCTTTCTGCCATTTCCAGCCTTCGTACTGAACTTTGATTCTGCAGAGAGCTTTAAAATCAGTCTCAATGTGAATTAAGACTCCAGACAGCTAGAGAAATGCTTAAGGAACACTTACTGCTTATTGATAAGTTAATAGGAACATCTTTGTCAGCGAGAACTCCAAGATGGGCTGGCTTAATGTTTCAACACTCTGAAGGGCAGTTTCATATTAACCAAAGCCAGGCCATGCCATGCTCCTGCGGTGGCATGTACGCTCTTTACGTGTGAAATCTTGGCTCGCCTCTGCCGTATTATCTCTGTCTTCTGAGACGCATAGGCAGACTGGCTGAGAGAACACGGGTGGGGTCCATGCAGCCCTTCCCTTTCCACATGACTGGCTGAGAGCAAACAGGTGGCAGCCAGAGTTCAAGGTCAAGCTTGCTCCTTCCTGTCAGGGGCCTTACAGCAGGGCGAGGTGGGGGACATTAGAGTCCATGCCGTGTCAACTTGAGCACCGAAGTCCCAGCACCAGGACTCTTACTGCCTTCTTCCTCTGTGACCTCACCTGGCCCCGGCTCCATCTTCCACTGTCCTGAGTGACCTCATTCAGGTGGGAACATAGCAGCCCTGCCCCTTCCCTGCCTTCCTGCTTTCCTGGGGACATAGCTCAAGTACATTTACTCAGGTTGATGAATAACTTTCTAACCATTCCTTCCCCCCTCCCCCCCGCCCCCCATACCTTGATGGAGAGACCCTGTTTTTCAGATGAGTACAACAGCATCCTATGGCTCTTCTACCTTCTTCAGGAAGGTAGGAAACCCGCAGAGCATCTTTGGCTTTGGCTTTCCTGGGGCATCTGTAAAGCTGGTTGATGAGGCTAGAAAAGGTCGGGATGAGGGATGAGTTGTGGACAGAGTCCTCTTCCTCTCACACCCAGTGAGACTCCGCCTCCTCCCCAGCCTCCCCCCCCCCCCCCCCCCCGCCAGAGCTGGGCTGTCTGCACTCCCTGTAGTTTTAAATGTCCCCAGCATGCTTCCTCTTTGTTAGTGTGTGAGAGGGAACAAAGGTTTCTCAGGGCTGTCCCTGAACATGGATGATCGTCATACTCCATGGCCAGTCTTCAAAGATTACAAGAAAAAACCATCAGGGGGCCTGGGAATCTGGGAACATCCTTGAGTTTCACATAAGATCCCTGTGGGTGTAAGAGGACACCTCAAAGTCTACATACACTGTGTTGCAGACAGACTCTAAGAAGGTTGGAAGGAGAAAAACAAACTTTTCTCCCACGCAGCTCCAACTTCCCCCTTCAGATCTTGTCTCTTTTGGTTTTGAAACAAAAGCAATATTAGTGCTGACAGATACATAAACAGGGATATAAAGTAGACATCTTTGGGACCCCGAGATTTGCGGAAATACTTGCTATTCTGTGCCGAGATGTTTCCATTTCCGTACGTGCCCTTTAACTACATTTTAAAACACTCATAGTGGGCAGTTTACTTCTCTGGGGTTGGTTAGCTGCCGTGTGGAATTAGGATAAAATCATTGAGAGGTTCATTTTGGTGCTCATAGTCCAGGAGTTCATACATGTAGTCTGTCTTGTTTAGTCTTTATGTTGCTGTTATTCAGCTTGGTCCAAAGGCATTATAATTGCGCACTTTTAAGAATAAGTACTAGATGCTTGTTTGTGTATCCACCCGGTTCCAACCTGAGAACCTGGGTGCTCATGCACACCCCACACGCTGCACATCACGGTAGAGAACACCAGACACCCCCTAGGCAGCATTTCATGTGAACAGCAGACAAGCTATCAGATGCCACTGTCCTACTGTGATGAGACTCTATGTGTTGGGAAACAGGCTCCAGATATGTGTTCTCTGAAACAGAAGCAGTTTATTTACAGATGGAGAAAGGAAAGCCAAGGTTCATGCCACTGCAGCCTCCCTAGCAGCTCTGAAACCTGCACTTGGCTGAGAGTTGAAAAGATGACCCTGGTGATAGGGTGACTGGCCCCCATGCTAGGGGAAATGTGCCCAGGAGAGTCTGCTCCCACTTCCACTCTTAGTAAGCTCCCCCCCAAAACAAGTGGGAACAAGTCCCATTGCCTGTAGGGGTCCTCAGCAGTCTTCAGCTAGCATCCTTTATCATCTTCATCTTAACATCATCAAAATAGTAATGGCTTGAGATAATAATTTTGGTATTTGTCTTTTAAAAATGTGCATGTTAAATTGTAAAGACTTGTTCTCAGTGTCCTCAGTTTCTACCTGTTCCACATAATGGAGTTAATTCTCGAGGACTTATATTTAATCAATTATTGCAAATGTATACTTGTTTCAGATTTTAGAAAAATAAAACATGCATATGTGACTATTGATACCTTTTCAGGCTTTCTAGTTGCAACTGCTCTAACAGGAGAAGCAACTAAGAGTGTAACAGGAAAAGCAACTGGAGAGATGGCTAACTGGTTAAGAGCACCAACTGCTCTTTTGAAGGTCCTGAGTTCAAATCCCAGCAACCACATGGTGGCTCACAACCATCTGTAATGAGATTTGACGCCCTGAGATCTGATGCCCTCATCTGGTGTATCTGAAGACAGCTACAGTGTACTTAGGTATAATAATAAGTAAATCTTAAAAAAAAAAAAAAAAAGAGTATAGTTAGTCATTGCCTATGTTGATTTTTTTTTTTTTAATGCTTGGTGTTCCAAACCATATTAAAACAGATATTGAAATTGGCTATTACAGTCAAACATTTGAGATGTTTTATCAACAATTTAATGTTACCCATGTTATTGAGATTTTTTTATAATTCTCAAAAAAAAAAAAGGTGGCTGGGTGTGGTGGTGCATGCCTTTAATCCCAGTACTCCAGAGGCAGAGGCAGGCAGATTTCTGAGTTTGAGGCCAGCCTGGTCTACAAAGCGAGTTCCAAGACAGCCAGGGCTATACAGAGAAACCAACCCCCCACGCCCCCCAAAAAGGTACTGTGTAACTTAAATCAATATCTTCAAAAAAATTTTTTTTTGGATGTCAAAAATCTCTCTGAGTGCCTTATGACACCCTAAATCAGGCATATTCATGCCTAGGTGAAATGAAAGGATCTACTTACTGGCACTTGGCATGATCCTGTTCAGGTATTTAATATGGGGAAGAGGGCATGTTTGTGTTTTCTCCACAGAATGCTGCAGGAGCATGCTAGTTGCCACAGTGATCGGTGAGACATGCTGATGCTGGGACAACAAATGATGCTGACCTGTCAGCTTGCTGAGCGCCCTGACAATGGAGACAGGAAAGCTGTTTTGGACTTAAGTTCCTGATCTCAGATTGGACAAGCTGCCTTGCTTCAAGCTTTTAGACTTGTGGGACTGAGAACATGGAGACTGGAAACCGCCTTCAAAAACTTAATCAAAAAGAAAAGTTATGATGAATCTTCTCTTCCCTTTAATGTGATCAGTTATTCCTACTTAGTCATGGACTGTTCTAATAATCAATCCAATATTAGAAATTGTTATTTCTTCATTCAGAAGGCTGGTTCTGGTAATTTTTAGAGATATTTGAAAGTTAGCTACATTTCTCTGTGATGCAATGTTATCAATAGATTGAGACAGGATGTAGCAAATATTAAGGCTAGGTTAGCAGAAATTTCATATTTGGACACTTGGAACATTGATGAATTGGCCAGAGATTTAAAGAATAACCTAAGTGCATTGAATCCCTTGCTTGCTATTATTATTGTCATTATTTTATTAGTAATTGTTGTGTTTCCACTCATCTTTAGAGTTCTTCTGAGATCTGTAGCTATGATGAGGTGGGACATTCTGGAACTTTGTCTAAAAAATAAAAGAAAGGGGAATTGCTACATCCACTCCTGTAGTGTCCTGCATGACAAGTCTAAAAACTTGGACGCAGTAAAAACTTGGACGCAGTCCCGAGGTAAAAAGTTCATGGAAATGTAGTCTCCTGGAACCGTGGCATCCTGTATAACAAATGCTCCAAACTTGTCCTTGTGAATGGATCTGTATGCTTTCTTTCATTATTGTTTTATTATAGGTCCCCCCAAGCAATGACTTGCCAAATACCTAAGCAAAATCGAACTTTGCTTCCTGGCCTTCACCAGTGCCCTAGGTAGTCCTTGAGCCAACCCTAGGCTTGGAATTCAGTAAGAATGTTGCCTCTTCAGTGACATTCAGAATTGCCTCTAGTATTGTTAGAGAGATAGTGAAAGAAATCATGCATTACTATCTACTTCATAGAGTTAGAAATCTCAGGGCAAGCTTAGCAAAGTAAGTTTAGAATTCTTATTATAGTTATGTATGGTAGACTACATTACTTATTAGTGAAAGTCCCCCCACACTATCACTTAGAATAAAAGCCAAAGCCAGGCGTGGTGGCACATGCCTTTAATCCCAGCACTCGGGAGGCAGAGGCAGGTGGATTTCTGAGTTCGAGGCCAGCCTGGTCTACAAAGTGAGTTCCAGGACAGCTAGGGCTATACAGAGAAACCCTGTCTCAAAAAATCAATCAATTAATCAATAATAATAATAAAATAGCCAAGTCACTCCCATATACAGGAATTTACAATGGTTTAGGAAATAAATTGGGCTGTGGTTTGAGGAGGAACTAGAATATTGCATTATTCATGAGAAGGTTAGGTAGAGTGGAACTCCCTAATTAGAACTATGGCTTGGGCGTGAAAGCCCTTGCCCTAGGAGTGTAAAGACCTCACACCTGGCTTCTAAGAATATGGCTGACCTTAGATAGAGCTGACTTTGTCTCAGTTGTTTTATTGCCCAGGTCCTGCCAGTCTTTATGTTTGCATTCCTCTGTTTTGTGTAAGAGTCATTAAGCATCTGGTAACCTCATTGTACCTTGCCGATGTGTCACCTAACTTCCCTATTTTCTTCTGTATTAAAAGTTTGATGCTCAATTTGACAACTTACATTCATATATAGCACATTCCCTTGTGTCCGCATTTGTTTGTCATTTCTCACCGACTCCTGCCCACCTGACCGGGACCCTGATTTCTCTCGCAGATTGAGGGTGGCCAACTGAGGCTGGTCCAAGGCACACTGCCACACCAGAAACCCCCAGGCTCTGCCTTTTGATGGCACTCTCATCTTCCCCAATCACAATTTCACCTCCTGCCTCTTGGAAAGTGCTGAAATGTCACTTTAATTTCAGGAAATAGAAGAGCATGCTACGTGTACACAGTGTGAGGCACTGGCATGGGAGAGATGGAACGTAGTAAATGAAGTCTCTTTAGAGCATCCACACAATACTGAGATCCTGGTCTTCCTCAGCCTTGATTTTATTTATTTTTATGATCTCTCCATCCCCCACCTCTCTTAAACACACATACACATAGACACACAGAGACGTACACACAGACACAGCCATTCAGACACACACACACACACACACACACACACACACACACACACGGAGGGGGAGGGGTATGGCAACTTCAACTCCTCATGTGATGGTTAGAATAGGAATGGCTCCCACAGACTCATGTGTTTGAATGCTTGGTTACTAGGGAGTGGCACTATTAGGAGGTGTGGTCTTGCTGGAGGTGTGGGTTTCTTGGAGAAAGTCCAACTGAGAGTTGCTTAGTTTATTATTTTGTACTGGAGTCCTCAAATCACATGGCAGTTGGGCACCGACACTTTTTAAGACTGGAGTTGGGGCTGGAAGGAATGTCCAGCAGCCTGATTTTCAGATTTCAGTTTCCAGTGGGTCATGCTGACTACAGGATCAATGGCTATATTTATGTCTAATACAGCAAAAGCCCAGGGGGAGAGTTTTTATTCTTGCTATGACCTCCTGCAAAACTACAACTTTGAAAATGGGATTAGTATAATAGGCAAAGCTTTATTGTAAGGTAAATTTATTTTTAGCATATGTGTATATGGTATATACATTCAAGTGTGTGTGTGTGTACACACCAGGCATTGTCATCTTCCTTGATTACTTACTGAAGTGTGTGTGTGTGTGTGTGTACACACCAGGAATCTTCATCTTCCTTGATTATTTACTGAGATCTCTCTCTCTCTCTCTCTCTCTCTCTCTCTCTCTCTCTCTCTCTCTCTCTCTNCTCTCTCTCTCTCTCTCTCTCTCTCTCTCTCTCTCTCTCTCTCTGTGTGTGTGTGTGTGTACACCAGGCATCTTCATCTTCCTTGATTATTTACTGAGATGTGTCTGTCTGTCTGTCTGTCTGTCTGTCTGTCTGTCTGTCTGTCTGTCTGTCTGTCTCTCTCTCTCTCTGAACCTGGAGCTCACCGATTTGGCTAGTCTAGCTGACTAGAGTTCCCAGAAGATTCCCTGTCTCTGCTTCTAGAGGGACGGGGCTACAGACAGGCCATCATGACCACGGAGTTTTT
This sequence comes from Mus pahari, assembly GCF_900095145.1. Lineage (NCBI taxonomy): Eukaryota > Metazoa > Chordata > Mammalia > Rodentia > Muridae > Mus > Mus pahari. The sequence continues at coordinate 53,229,563 of NC_034597.1, read as the reverse complement.
ATGTGGGTTCTGGGAATCTGAACTCCAATCCTCATGTCTACACAGCCAGCATTTTTTCCCCCTGAGCCATCTTCCTAGTCTTAAACACTATTATTTTTAGCTCTGACATCTCCTCAGGTAAGCCGAAATTTCTCTATATTGGAGACGAATTGAACTGTTGATGTTTGGTGTAATTCCTGCTTCCTTGGCATTACCTGACTCACCCACGATGTGTTTGGCTCCCATTCTAATCATGTGCTGCCATGGCTGGGTAGGTAGTGATGGTCTTTCAAAGGGACTGGTAGGGAGAATCTCAGCCGAAGCTATCCCATAGATCCCCCCTTGGCAAACTAGCTGCAGAGAACCAGGTTGTGCCTTAGTGACATGAGAGTATGGTGCTTCCAAAGTGCCTGATATATGCCACTGAGGGGTCCAGTGGTCTCCAGATTCAGTCATTATGCTAGCTCTTATGTCTGAGTTCTGGTTGTAGGTTGGTAACAAACAGATCTAATGAATAATGGTTGGCCGAGAGTCTCAGGACAGGTTCAAACATAAGACATAACTCCACTGACAGCAAGGATGCAGGGAAGGACACTACCAGCAGATCAGAGAAAGTATCTGCAAAGTTCATGTTGTTTGTCCGATACGACTCCTAGTAAAAGTAATGGATAGAGGACAAGGCCTAAATTACAAAGCAATGGAGTTTTTTCCCTTCTATGAGGACCTCCTGGCTGGTCCTCTATTGAGACACAGTTAAATGCACTTGAACACTGTGCCTTTCTTGAATAGGCTATACTCCTCTAAGGATATGTCTGTTAAGAATATGAGGATGTTTAATTTTCTGTTGATTCCTCTCAGTCCTTCTTGAATTCTTCTTCAATTCTTGAAGCATCAAACTAGAGGCAACATTGTCATCCAGCTCTCTGGGAGAAGCAATAACTACTGAAGTCACAGCAGATAGCAGGTGCATCTCCTGTAGCTTCAGGTTTCACGTAGGTGGCAGGGACATTTTCCCATCCATCTTTACAGGGAAATGTAAAGCATCTGGTCTCCAGAGACTGATGTTCTGAGGCAAGCAGCTAGAAAATCCTTCTTTAATATTTCCTAAAATGAATTCCTGGTGTCAGTGGAAATGTGCCTTCTAGCATGAGCTCATGAGTAGAGTGGGCAGCAAATTTCTCAGGGTACCACCCATGGGTGTTTGATCAGCATCTTCCAGCCCAGAACAGCTCCCTAGAAGATTTGGACATTCAGGAATCCAGGTAGCACAGAAGTCCCCATGCATGACAGACTAGGCAAAACCTAGATGTCTGGGCTCTAGCTTCGCAAGGACTCCTTACAGCTGGGGTTGGTATGGTCTTAAAAAGAAGAAGTGCTAGGGCTGTATCAGCGAACAAAGTATTTCTGACACAAGCACGAGGACCTGAATTCAAATTTCCAGTGTCCACATAAAGCTAAGTACACTAAGCTAACCCCAGATGTCCTACAGTAAGACAGAAGATGGAGCCAGGAAAGTCCCCGACGCTCTTGGGTCAGCTGGAGTGGCATGGGTAGAGAGAGACAAGCCAACCAGTCAGCAGGAAAATAATGAACAAAATAAATAATAAACAAAAAATAATAAACAAAAGACTCCATTTCAGAAAAAGGTAGACTATGAGGTCTGACATTAGAGACTCTCCTCTCATCTCCGTACATGTGTCATGGAGTGCTCATGCCCTCATTTACACACATGAATGTGTATACACGAAGATCAAAGCAAAAGCAAATCAGAAAACAGTAGAGCTTGGCTCCTTATTTCAACAAGAGCAACTGCAGCTAAGACCTGGACGGGAGATCTCACCAGGGGTTCCCTAGGCATGGCAAGGACCGATCCTTCTACGTGTAGGCCATCAGGATGGGGTGCCTTTGATTCATGTAGTAAAAGGAGGGTGGGAGAGCCTGGAAAGACAGGATAGAGTGCTTTCAGTGTGATTAGTGACCTAGATGGTTGTTTCAGAGGGGAACTCAAGGAATGTCCTAGTTAGCATTAACTGTCAACTTGATGCAGCCTAGAACCATCTAGAAAAAGTCTTGGTTGAGTGGTCATCTTCATCAGGCTACTCCTTAGGCATGTCTATGAAGGCGAGGTTGCATCCACCCTCCCAGAGTTCCTTCTGCGGGGCAACAGCTTCCATCTTCATGAGATCAGTCAATTGCTCCAACTCCTCACTCTGCCTTAGGTTGGATCTCTGAGGCAATCCCTCTGGGTAAATACCAAGGCTGACTCTACTTTTCTGGGCTGGTTTTATTTCATCCCAGCAGCTATGACTCATTAGGATAGAGCTCTTTCTCCACCCCCACATCCCTATGTTCATGACTACATTCCACAGAGGCTAACAATGCATATATTTCTACAAAGATGCAGTAAATGTTAAAACTTGCTTTATGAGGGGATCTTTAGCTATAAACCTGATTCCCATACAATAGTATGGTGCAAATTACTGGTAAATGCTCTTTTCCAGTAGTCTGCAAATAGATGTTTTCTTGCAACAAGTGAGTCACCAGTAAGAAAAAAAAGTGTTCCTTCACATTTGAGAATGCCGATAAACTCTGAGCTTGAATCAAAAAGCCCCAGATGAAGTACATTTTGTGAGTTCACTGTGTTAATCTGCTTGAAGCAGTGGTGTGTGGGGTGCAGGAGCTGCTGCCTAGGAGAGATGTTGATGACGGAATGCAGTGAGGTCCCACCATCCATGTAGCCCAGATATGCCTAGAAGCTCCACCCAGGCTGTGAATACAAGTCTGAAATCTCGACAATCTGGAGCACTTACCTGTGCCAACTGTCTCCAGGATTTATCACAACCTTGTGCTTTATAGGAAGAGACTTGCTACTAGCAGTCAAAAGTTGACAGATTAACAGTCTAATGTGCATTTCTCTGCAGTGCGCTTAACAGAACAGACTAGCTGTGTAAGAGGTAAAGGGGTGGGGCATATCATGGTCACAAAATAATTGTTCAAAAATTTCTTTGTAGAATCAGCATCATAACAACATGTAAGAAGCTCTGAGAAGCCTTCTGATAGAGACCTTGCTGATGTTAAACAAATCAGATGAGGTGTTGTGTACTAATGCACATCCTTCTAGAAACTCAGGATCCTGCAGAGGATGGGATGCACTTGATGAGATTCCACTAGTAAGACCTGAAAGAGGAGGTCAGCCTGTGATAGAAAGTGTGTGTCTTTAATAAGCACAGTGCCACAGGTGTTCTCTAGAGTGACTACGGTGGAATATTTGTGTCTTCACATACGTGTGATAGTGTCTAAGGGACACGTGGTAGCAACAGCCATGGTACTTTTCTGTCACTGTGGTCTGGTATTGTTTCTTACTTACCTGCCTATTATTGGTCCTGGCTTCACAGTTCCTCCCAGGGAGTGGTTACCATGGTTATTACTAATATGTTATTATTATGCCTTATTATTATGTTATTTCCTTGCCATTTAAGGTACATAGACAAGAGTCCAAACCATAGCTAAGACTCTACTGATCCAACCATGGGAGCTATTTAATACTTAGGGACAAACCATAAAACACATGGGTTATAGATTGAAATGCTTTTCTTCAAAAATAGCACTTGGGGGCTGGAAAAGAGCTCAGCTGCTATGGGGCCTGGTGTATAAGCATGGGGATACCCAGCATTTACATGCCATTCTCATCTACAACACCAGCACTGGGAAATAGGGATGGCGGAGACAGGCAGCCAATCAAAACAAGTCAATGAGCTCCAAATTCAGTAAGAGACACTATTTCAAAAGTAACATAAGCATGACTGAGGAAGACACCTGAGAATGACGTCTGGCCTCACCCACTCATACCTACCCACGTAAACATATACATGCAACACACTTTCTCTCTCTCTCTCTCTCTCTCTCTCTCTCTCTCTCTCTCTCTCACACACACACACACACACACACACACACACAGGTTTGGGAAGATTCCAAGTCTTGATTCAATGAAATACAGGCTCTGAGGATCGGAATTCTAGGTACCGTGCCGGCAATATTTGTCAGCTACATGTAAGACCCTGGTCGGGCACAGACCAGATCATTTACCATCTCTGCATTAGAAGATCATGAGTTTTTTCTAGATCTATGACTCCATGAAAACATTAGCTAGAGTAAACATCTGTTCTTTATTTCACACCACGCTTGGGCTTCATGAGAAAATAACAGCGAGCCCCCTGGGACTAACAGGAGCTGGAGATTTACACAGAAAATCATTAGGGAATGCAAGGGATGTAAACTTGAGTGCTGCAGTTCAGAATTTAATATATCTAACTTATTAAACACATAAATCAAAAGCAGCTCTTCTCTTTATCTAAGAGTTCTTGCTCTAAATTAGTGTCTTAAATTGGGCCTACAGGCATGCTTTATTTTGCCCACACAATATTTTGTAAAATTGGGAGCTTTTTTGTTTGCTTGTGGTTTTTTTTTTTTTTTTTTTTTTTTTTCTTCTTTTTGGTTTTTTTGTGGTTTTTTTTTTTTTTTTTTTTTTTGTTCTTCTTTTTGGTTTTTAACCTAAAAGCTACTTGATGGGACCAGGGGCAGAGGTAATGAGCCCCCTCCTCATCGCTTGGTCTTGTTCTGTTACTCTCCACAATGAGCAGGGTGATCTGGAAAGTTTTTTCCTTAATTTTTTTTAAATTGTCAGACTGCAATTGTTGCCTTGAAAGAAGTTCACCAGAGCAGCTGAAGAGAGCCTGCTGCGTTCCTTCCTACCTGCCTGGGGTGGTAGCTGCAGTGGTGGACAGCTGGAGTCTGAGAAAGATACAGACACGATCTTTCTGGGGAATGATAGATGGGGCTGGCAAAAGACAGGTCTACAGATGGAACACAGGTCTTCTGCTGCCCGCTGTATCACCCCCACACACATTCAATCCTGCAGCTTCCAGGGAGAACAAATGCTGTGTGTGTGTGTGTGTGTGTGTGTGTGTGTGTGTGTGTGTGTGCGTGCGTGCATGTGAGTGTGTGCATATGTGCATATGTGTATGGGTGTGTGTGCATGTGTGTGTGAATATGTGTTTGAGTGTGTGCATATGCATGTGTGTATATACGTGCATGTATGTGTGAGTGTGCATGCGTGTGTGTGTGTGTGTGTGTGTGTGTGTGTGTGACTTCTGTTGTTTGGTTTGTTAAGAGAGGATCTCTATGTGGTTTGAATGAGCCTCAAGCTTAGGACCCTCCTACCTTGCCTCTGAAGTGTTGGGATGATGGATGAGCACCAGGTATCTGGCGAGGTCTTGATTTAATACACAGAAGAAGATTCAAAAACTAAAAGAAGGTCTGCAGAAATCTGAAGTTTGCGTAGACATCCCTCTCTCTGGATCCCAAATATCCAGCATTGCATTGCTTCTTTAAGACAGCTTCAGTCAAACTCATAAATACACTAGGCAGCAAGAAGAAGAATGTCACTTTAAAAAGAAGATGTGGAAGAGGAAAAAGACTCTTAAAGAAGAACTGGTTTAGTTGACAGTTGAACATAAAAGTCTGACCAACTTCCCTTAGCCCAGTGAAGGCAAACGTTCACTCTTTCAGGAGCCAGCATGGGAAAGCAGAGTCGGGTGTCTGTAGGGTGCTGAAGTGGGCATCCTGCAGTAGAATCTGATTCACAGAGGGAAGTCATCACTGCATTCCTGCAAATCATTGCTGCATGCTGATGCAAACCAGGATTGCTTAAGAGCCTCAATTCTGTAGAGAATAGAAACATAGATTTTATGTGAAGTGTACACACGAAGAACAAGATCTGGAAGCTACCAGTTTATAGTCTCTATTTAAACACTCACGTGATCAGGCTCCTTACAGATCTTAGTAATAGGGGTCCTGTGTTTCACAATATGGAGAGAGAGAGAGAGAGAGAGAGAGAGAGAGAGAGAGGAGAGAGGAAGGACAAGACATGTTGATAAGAAGTTTTAAAAAGTAGAGCTAAGTGCTCTGAGGAGCAAGATAAAGTCCTGCATAGTGGCCTGGAAGCTGGTGCTATGACCGTCAGACATTTGGGGGGGAAGGCCTTTCCTATTTTGGAAATGGAAAAGTTTAGGTTTTAATAACTATTCATAAATAAAAGTAAAATCTTGAATCTACAGAGGCTCAAAACTATGTCTAGACTCAGGACTACTAAATAGTTAACTCTTCTTAAAAGGAAAAACTATAAACAAACAAACAAAACCCCCTATCATTGACACAGGCCTATGTCAAAGAAATGACTAGTTTAGCCCACATATTGGTTGGGAAAATATTAATGTATAGAAGCTGTTCTATTTTCCTTTCTGTTGCTATGATAAAACACTGGCCAAAGCAACTTAGGGGAGGAGAGTGTTTCTTTGGCTTAAACTTCCAAGTCATCATCCACCATTATGGAAGTTGGGATAGAATCCTGAAGCAGAAACCATAGAAAATGTTGCTTGTTGGCTCACTCAGAGGCTTGTATTCAGCTAGCTTTTTTCTACAACTCAGAACCACCTGTCTAGGGAATGGTGTCACCCATAGTGGGATAGGCCCTCACCATCAATTAAGACAGTCATGACACTTCATATCCTTCATATATATTCTTCATAGATATATCAACAGGTCAGCCCAATAAAGACAAGTCATCATGTGACACTGTCCTGACAAGTGACTCTAGGTTGCGTCACGTTTAAGATTAAAGCTAACCAGATCAGGAACCTTGGAGTTTTGGAAGTTTTCGAAGTCTATCCAGGAAGTGATGGCTTAGGATTCCCTGGCAATTTGATGAAAAACTTATCTGAAGGGCTGTACCCTTTGCCAAGGACAACATATCACTACCTCAGATAAAGTATAACTGTGTATGAATGTCATATTCTAACGTTGAGTAAACAACTCAAGCACACAATATCACAGTCACCACGAGTAGAGGTCGAGCTGCTATGACCCAAGGACAAGGTCATCTAAGTGCCATACAGAGGCTATAAAACAAGTATTGTCAAAGTGACAATATAGTTCAGGAGAGAACAGAAAACAGAAGAGAAAAATATGACCCTGTGTGGTGGAGGCTCATGGGCCTCATACAACTTCTCCACAGACTTTCTAGAAGTAAAAGGAATAGTCATTGAAATGAAAAACTCCATTAACAGATTCAAGTCACTGAAACAAACGTCAGAAGAGAGCTGTTCCATGGAAAGACAGATGGGATGGAATTATCCAGAATATACTTGAGAAAAAAAACACATGGGGATTATCAGAGTGAGAAACAGAGAGTAGACTTTTCGGATGGTAACTATCATAAGCTTTGGGAATAAACACGGAAACGGTGTGAGCCAATTCCCCACAGTTGGTAAAGATTTGACCATCTGCTCTCCCTTCAGCCTCGGGTTCACAGACTTAAAATGGATGGTTCACGTCTTCAGTCCCAACACTAGGGCGGCAGAGGCGGGTGGATTCTTATGGATTCAAGATCAGCCTGGTTAACCAGTGAGTTCCAGTCCAGCTAAGGCTGCATATCAAGATTTTTGTCTGAACAAAAAAGAAAAGAAAAGAAAATGGAGGAAGAAAGAAAGGCCAAAATAAAATTTATTAATACAGAAAAACAAGATCTTCTGAGATTTGTTATATTAAAAAAAAAAAAAAAAAAAAGAGAGGAAACCTTGAAAACCAGACTGTAGAAGCCAACCTAAACCAAGGATAGAATATTTTAGCACTAAGAAGGCTGTCTTGGGGTTGTCTCACGACTTTTATCATGCACACAGGAAGGATAGAATAGACGGGATGAAGTGGGAAACACTCATCTGTGTTGGTTGAAGTTCCTCTAAATTTGACCCCAAACAGCCACCCATACACCCAGGAAGCTCTGCCAAACGCAAGCAGACACATCGCATAAGCAAGTGATACACTTGTGGTTGAATCTTACACAGCCAACCTGCTGAAAACTGGAAGAGAGGTGGCATGAACAGCAGCTGGCTTCTGAGGAAGAAAAGGGGCGCTTAGACAACACAACTGGAGAGAAACTTGTTACCAGATGACAAACAGGCCAAGAATCCTCACAGATGTTTGGGCTGCAGACAAGCAGAAGGGAGCCACAGCAGTACCAAGAAGGACAAGGCCTAACAACTGGGTTAAAATGAACATTTGGTGTGTGAAACACACGGCTAGGGGGAAGAGTGTATGCTTCCTGCGTGCGACCCACTGCCTCAGCTGGCCAAGGTAACAATGATGAGGATGATCACGTCCGCCATGTCTGGATCTTCTCCCTCCCAAGCCAGGCTGAGGGACGCCTGCAGGGTCCCTGTGCTCCATCTGCTTTCCATGGCCAGGCTTCAGCGTTCATTGCACACAGGCTGGGAAACTAGGAAAATAGGAGCTTATCAGCCATCTAGTGGCTTTGAATTCTAGTCTTCTTCTTCTTCTTCTTCTTCTTCTTCTTCTTCTTCTTCTTCTTCTTCTTCTTCTTCTTCTTCTTCTTCTTCTTCTTCTTCTTCTTCTTCTTCTTTT
>NC_034597.1:53218724-53220891 GCF_900095145.1 Mus pahari | reverse complement strand
CTCCTCCTCCTCCTCCTCCTCCTCCTTCCCCTTCCTCCTCTTCCTCCTCCTCCTCTTCCTCTCCCCCCCATCTACCTGGTAGACAGAGCTCGTTAGTAGTGCATAGTGGAATTATGAAAAACAGTCTTCCACTGTAAGGAACATTAGCTGGTTCAGGTAAGAGACCAGTCCTTCAATAACTCACCCAAGTCAGAGACAGGCCTCTGATCCCTGTAAGAGCCACATTATTTGAAATGGGAATTCATTACCAAGAGGGCCCATAGAGAGGCACCCAGTCCTTCAGATCCTCTTTGGAACAAGGCAAGCTGCCTTGGGAACCATTCTTTTTCTTCCCCAGATCCATCTACCAACAGCAGTGGCCGCAGACCCTAGGACTCCATTGTTCAAGCTTCCAGGGTCAGACCTATCACACACTAGGGTGTGGTGTCATCACACAAGCATCTGTCATCCCTTCAGTGTCTTCCTGCATTGCACTGCTTCCCCTTTATCCTTCAGTCTTACTTTCTGTCCCCTTTCTCAAACCTTTTATTGCTATAAGGGAACGTTGGGAACGAGAATGAAGAAAGCCCTTTCCTCCTAGTCTCTTCGATCTCCCTGCCCTCCACCCAGTCTCCCTCTCCCTCTCCTTCCTTCCTCTCACTGTCCCTTCAGGAGTCTCCATCACATCCTGCTGGTGGGAAAACCTCACCCATAGGAAGGGTGTTGTGTTTGTCAAGTCACTGAGTAAGAGCTGCTCCCCGCTTCCAATGGCTCCCCTTATTTAACAGTTCTTGGTTTTGAATAGAATGCTGCTCTGTGCTGCAAAATACAACTTCATTTTATGGTGTTTGAGCCGCTTCAAACACTTAATTCTTCAGTATTCTTACCTTTTAAAAAAGATCACATTTTTACTTTTTTCATTTAATGGAGCTTGTGCATGCGTGTATATGTATATTTGTGGGTGCACATGTGCCACAGCACATGTAAAAATGTCTGAGGATAACTTACAGGAAGTTATTTCCCTCCTTCTACCAGGTGGGATCTGGGGATGGTGTCCAGGCTATCAACTTGTCAGGCTTGGCAGCAAGCATCTTTATACACTGAGCCACAACCCGCTTTTCCTATTTGTGAATGCATTGCATTTATTGGTTTTGTTTGTTTGTTTGTTTGTTTTTTTACTCACTTTATTTTGAGACTGGGGCCTACTATGTATGTAATCCAGGCTGACTTCAAACTTGCAACCCCTCCCTGCTTCATCCTCCCTTGTGCTGAGATTACAGCTTAGTGCCATAATGACCGGCTCCTCGTTGGCATGTGGTAGGCTGGTATCCTGAGGAGTCAAAGGATTTGTTCAAGTCCTCCTCTCAGTCTAGAAAAGACTGGTACTCCACTCTGTGCTGATTCTAGCCACACAGCCATCCACTGGGACAATCTGCCATATCATGTGTGATCAGGAGGAAAAAAACACGTTTCTGACCAATCAGGTCCTTGGCCTATCCAGAGAGCTCTCTGGGGATAGTTAGGGACTCCTGGAAATGAAAGGGAGAGGATGAAAAATCCAGAGCAGCTTAGCTTCCTTTCTGAGGGCAGTCTTGGGAAGCCAGGGTCCTGGTGGAACAGCATGTCTTTTTTCAGAGCCAAGTAGAAGTTTCTGGCAGTTTCAAGGATGGTCAAAACACACCACAAGAAACAGCTGGCCGAAGGGGAGTCAAGTGTGTGGGATGTGACAGGTAGGAAATTCCCCAAATACCGTGACACTGAAATGAAAGAGTGGTGCTGCAGAGGCCCAGGTCACTCATCTGCCACAAAAGCTAGCTTAGGGGAAGCAAAGAGAAGCACTGTGACCAGGGAGGTAACTGACTTTAAGGATTCTGTGCTCACGTGCATGCGCCTGGGCCTGGGAACAGAAACCCAACTGGTGCTTCTGCTCCCCATGTTTGTGTTTCTTTTAAGACATGAAAACAGACATGGTGGTACACACCTTTAATCCTAGCACTCAGGAGTCAGAGGCAAGCAAATTTCTGTGGGTTTGAGGCCAGCCTGTTTTGCATAGTGAGTCCCAGGCCAGCCAGGGCTACATAGGAAGGCCTAATCTCAAAAGAAAAAGATGATGAAGAAGAAGAAGAAGAAGAAGAAGAAGAAGAAGAAGAAGAAGAAGGAGGAGGAGGAGGAGGAGGAGGAGGAGGGG
>NC_034597.1:53211694-53218638 GCF_900095145.1 Mus pahari | reverse complement strand
AGTTGGAGAAGAGGAGAAAGAGAAGGAGAAAGAGGAGGAGGAGACAGAGGAAGAGGAAGAAGAAGAAAAGAAGAATAAAGAGGAGGAGGAAGAGGAGAAGAAGAGGAGGAGGAGGGAGTAGAGGAGGAGGAGGGAGATGTAAGGGCTGGAGAGAGTGTCCAGTGGTCAGAACACTCACTAGCCTTTCAGAGGACATAAGCTCCTTTCCCAAACCCATATGGTGGCTCATAACCTTTAGGTTCTAGGGAACCTAAAACTGTTTTTTGGCCTCTCTGGGCACCAGGCACAGACATGGTACATATACATAAATACATGCCAATAATTGTGCACATAAAATAAAGACAAATCTTAAAAATAAAAAGGAAAGAACTGCACATAGCCATCATAGTCCTTAGCTCTTTATCTAGGGGTGACACCTCATGAGATTTTTCTCATCCACAAACAACAGTAAATGAATGCAGCAGGCTGTATCTACATAAAAACACCACTGAGTACATATATGTGTGAGCAGTGACAATAATTAAAGGAGAAGTTATAAATTTGAGAGGGAGTTGGGTACCGTGGGTGACAGAAATTATGTCACTACAGTACTCATGTGGAAAATTCTCAAAAAGACAAATGTGTAGGTTGACCTGTGAAAGAGCTGAAACAGACTGCTGCCCCAGGAAGATGTGAGCTCAAAACACTGACTAATGGCTAAAAAAAAAAAAAAGCCGTATCATTCTGTTCTTCAATTCCCCATGTCTCTCATCAGAGAGACTCACCAGCTCCCTTCCCCAGTTCCCCTTTTCATCCTATAATGGACAAACAAACCACCTTTCAAAAAAGGTGGGGACCCAAGGAAAGACTGTCCCCAAGAGACACCCCGATCTAATAGGTCCTCTTCTCTTCAGCCACACGAAAACCCCACAACTCATGCCCCCTGCTTTTGAACATTTAGAATCCCATTATATGTAGACACTGAGTCTTAAGAGTTTAATTTCCTCCCTGGCAGTATTAATCCGCCAGCCAGGTTCTGCCTTTCCTCATGAACGGAGAGAAGGAATCTGCTTTCCACAAGTGTAGCGTCCCAACAAACCAAAGATGCTTTAAGTACAAAAGGGCTACCCAGTGGCATGTGAAGGAATGGGCAAGGCCACTGTGCTGGCCAGCTTTGGAACCCAAGACTAAGTTCTGAAAAAAAAAAAAAAAAAAACACAAAAGAAAGAAAGAGAGGGAGGAGGGGACAGGGATGGAATGAGCGTAAGAAGTGAAAGGCAGACTTTACAGTCACGGGCAGTTGTTGTTCGAGTACTCTCTGTGTTGCCTTAAGACACAGCTGTACATAAAATACTCTGCCTCTCTCCTCTTTAATGGAGTCGGATTCATTTCCACTTAACGAATCTATTTCGAAACTGCTTGGTTCTGAGGAGCACTGTCTAGTTGGGTGTTTCTTAAGCACTCATGCCCGCCTAATATAAATGTCGGTAGCCTTTCAAAGGCCTTCACAGGACATCTTTTGAGCATGCCAGTTACCATGGTCACCAGTGTACCCCATTTGCAAAGAAAATTGGAAGCCATGCTCATTACGTCAAGAACTACATCGGGCGATAAAGAGAGCATGCTTGCTTCAGAGTTGGCAACTGGTTATTTGTTAGACTCCCTGCCCACACAGTTCCATCAGACAATGTCTCATTCAACTGCCGAAGTCAAAGTTTACAGCTCTGATCTTTCCAACTGGAGCTGAGTGTGCCTGTGAATGCAGAACCTTTTCTAGCAGACTCACAGCTCAGCAGAGGGTGACCTATTCTGGTGACTTTGTAAGAACAAAAGAGGCAAGTTATCAGACAGGGCGTGGAATGAAGCCACAAAATCGTGCATTCTTTTTCAAAAGATGTACTTATTTATCTTCTGTGCATGTGTTTGTGTATATTATTGGATGTATCTGTGTATGTTATTTTTTGTGTTTATGTGTGCCACAGGCATGCAAGTAGCTTTGGAGGCAAGACAAGACTGTCAGTCTCCTGGGACCAGGAGTTGCATGTGGCTTTCCCAGATCCTCTGACAGCTGATCCATTTCTCCAGCTAAAACAACCTCCATTCTGGGACCTTCTAGCATCAACTAGATATTCACCTGGGCTGTGACACTCCTGTGTTTCTCTAGCCAAAATTTTTGGTGAGTGAGAGAGATCATCTGTAAAATATCTCAATCTAAGCCAGGCATAGTGCCCTGCATTTTAATCTCAGCATTTGGGAGGCAGAGGCAAGCAGATCTCTATGAGTTCATGGCCAGCCTGGTCTACATTAGTGAGTTCCAGGTCGGCAAGGTCTGGATAGTGAGAATCTAACTAAAATAAACAAGACCAAACTCTGTAACCTCCAGAATTCTGTGATTCTAAAGCACTCTGAGTTCATGCATTCCTGTCATCTATTCAAATACACATGTTCATGGGTGCACACACACACACACACACACACATACACACACACACTACCCTTTTCTTTACTATAGACAATCCAACCTGAAAACAGATTCTACAGCTCACCTAACCTCTGACTTGAGAGTTCACCTGAGAACAGCTGACTTATTTATTCTAAGTGAGGCAGTTCAGAACCAGGAAAGCACGCACATTGTCACTCATGTGGAGGTCCTAGTATTGAATCTTAAGATGTGTGTTTAATTTGGAGTATCTATAGAACCCAGGAAACTATCAAGGGGCTTTTAGTGGGGAGGAGGAAGAAAACTATTAAGAGAGGACTAATAGTACACAGGTGATGATGGGAAGATGGAGGGGAATGGTGGGGAGAGAAACTTAAGTGTGTGTGTGTGTGGGAGGGGAGATTATACCTTTGGGGCTCCCGGAGAAACCCAAATAATTCAGGGTACTGTGCTCTCAGTTGCCCACCAGAACTTGACCGTGACATATTATTGCTAAAGACACTGTTCACTTCAGTCACAGGGCATGGAGAAATCAAGTTGGCACTGACTGACCAAGAATTCCCAACGCTAATTAGTGTTCCTAGTACTGTTAGGCACTTTATGAGGGAGAATATTCATTAGTAGTGTTACCCAGCCGCAAACTCTGTGAACCACAATAGTATGCCTATGGGTGTGATAGTGGAATGAATGCTATGGGGGTAACTAACCCGTTCATGAGGAAATGTGTACTTGGCACTATAAATTTGGTCAATAACTGGTAGCTAGGGAGTCCATAGGCTCTAGGAGTGAGGTTATTATTAACTAGACCCAGAATCAAGCTATCATCTACATTCTGGGCATGTATCACTCTACCCAAGGAGCAATGCTGCTTCAGATCCCATGGGGAAGTTCGTGTAGCAGATGGTCTTTAAGGTAGATTCATAACTAGTCAAGTACAGAGAACCCGTGACTGTGTAGTGCTCAGCCACAAATATGACATCTGCATCCCTGCCCCTATCCCAAGGCTCACTGTGGAAGATGCTGTGGAGAAAGTGAAAGAGCCAGAAGTCCAGGAGAACCTATGTGTGTGAAACAGTGCCTTCTGGATATGAAAGAACTCCTCCTCCCATGAGTCAGAACAGCTGTGGTCATCTGCACTAGACAGACTGCATCGACTCAGGCCAATCAATCTCACGAGCTCTCACCCTAGTTACTAGCTTCAGGACAAGGACCCAGTTTTCTTTAAGTGAGCGGCTCCTGGTGTGTTGCCCAAACCCCAGTGGATGACTATACCCGTGAGTACATGGGCAACACAAATTGGCCTAGGTGGGTTTAAAAAAAAAAAGAATCAAAGAATACAGGAAGGTGAGAGAGGGCAGTGTGACTCTGGAGGAGCTAGTGGGAGAAGTGGGGTGGAAATGCAATCAACAAACATTGTGTTCATATATAAAATTCTCAAAGGATTAGTAAAAATATTATATAAAAGGGCTAAAGCACACACTCCAGGGTAGAGATTTTAAGATGCTAACGAGATAAGCCATGCATTAAGTTGTGGGTGGGACTCCATGCAACAGAGCACATACAGAGAAAGTATGTGTTACACGAAGGAGTCAAAACCCCTGCCGTGTGACATGGAGTCCCTACCATTTGGACAATAGGTATTGAAGTCACTAAACATTCTTTCTTTGCTCTGGCTTACTGCACCTAGGAAGCCCATCTTTTTCTGATAAAGTATGCTGCCTCTACTGAGAACCAATACACATCCATCCTTGCGCTGTGGCTGCCGTTTTTAAGCTTCCTTACAGAATCTAATAGAAGGTCCTGGAAGCCAGTGTGAAAACAGAAGAATTCATTGAAAAGGGGATAATGTAACAGAAAGTAGATGTGCCAGAATTTATTTCTTTTAGAAAAAAGTAAAGTTACACTAATAAAAGGCATGTATTTACACATGTGTATACACGTGTCCACACATCCTGCTGTGTTCATAATTTTGTCTTGATTGTATTGAATCTGCTAATTTCAAAATGTTTAAAGTTTCCATTTTGTATCAGGAAAAGCAGATGTATCCCCGGACACCTGTGATAAAGAATAATGCCACATTGTAGCTGGTTTGAAGAAGGTAAAAGTTAGAGAAAGGAAGGCTCCGGGGGTTAAATGTCTTTAAGAATATCATTTCTGGGGCTATACCCCTTCACTGTTGGGGTGTGTGGGACCCTGAAAGGCAGCCTGTTTTCTGGTTGAGCTAAGTTTAAGCCCCGGAAACCCAGCAGGTGTTCCTGCAAGGAACAGAAGGCATTTGCCATGCTCCCAGACACCAGGCTCCTGATGGAGGTGAGGCTACAGCTCTTCGTGCCATAGGTCTGTGGCCATCAGTCATGTAGGGCAATGCCCCAAACCCCTTAACAGGTAGAGGATGTGACTACAGATCATGTAGCCTCAAGACAGAGCTCCATTTTAATGAGGTACCTAAAGGCCTGAAGGACTTAGCCAATTAAGCTCTCCTTCCCAAACACTCCTCTCTGCAAAAGGTGTTTAACCTCAGGCCCATCCTGAGAAAGGGGGGTAAGGTTTCACTCATCACAACTCTCCATCTTGACAATAAACACCTTAAAACCATGGACTGCCTCTTCTCCTCTGGGACCCGCTGTGGGGAATAATGGAACACATCTAATCAATCTCCTGTAGGAGGCTCTCAGCCACAGTCTCCACCAAGCCAAGCTGCCCACCCAAGCAAGCCTAGGACACCCTAGTCCCCACAAGAACCAGCCAGAGCTCTCCTCCTGCCATTTTCCTTTTGGCCCCCATCCAGAGCCATCCCCACAGGCCCCTACTCTGTTCTCAGCTCTTTCACAACATCAAGTAGCGTCTGCGGTGTTCACGAGCTAGAACCTGACGTCCCTGTCCTCTGAGGGGCCCAGAGACCCAAAAGCCCGACTCCGGTAGTTCCCAGGCTCTGCAGCTTCTCACAGCCCAACAGAAGCCAGGCAGTCAAACTTCCTGAGCCCTGGGCTGTCCTCGGGACACAATTGTAACCCACAGGGGTGTATGGACCAAAAGAGCTAATGGATATGAAACTAAGTCATAAAATTATGTACCTTATGTTTTTGAAAATACAGAGTTGATTTTGTGCCTGGGATTGCCCAAAGAGCTCACATCTCCATCTCCTGGGCCTTAAGAAGAGTTTCTGCTACTCCATCTATTGTACTAATGATGACGTTGAGGCCACGAATCAATAGTGAACTGATGGAGCACAGGCTTCTCTAGCTGTGGTGGAAAGGCAGCTCCTGGGCATCACGACCCTGCAGTATGCATTATAGTTCTTCAACATGTCTTGCAAGCTCTCGATTATATGGCTGCAATATTAATGACAATTAGCATTGATTCCTTTGACCTTTTGTGAATTTGAATTTCTCCAAATATGTTAATCTCTCCGATGCCTTCCTCTGGTGGAAGCTGGAACAGTCTCCATCACTCCTAGCACCGCACCCATCCCAAAGGATGAAGGGGCCAGGAGAAGTGTTCTCTAACACTGCCATTTGGAGACTCATTCATTCATTCATTCATTCATTCATTCATTCATTCATTCATTCTCTATCCAGATCACTGCCCCTGCCTCTCCCTCCAGTCCCCTCTCACACAGCCCCTCTCCCACCCTTCTTTAGCATTCTTAATCTGAGGCCTGCACCTGTGGCAAGATGAGGAATCTATGCTAAGGAGGTCTTCAGAGGAAGAATAACCACACTGGCATACTTATTTTCCTCTTTGATCGCAGTGGAGGAGCCACAGCATAGAAGCTACCACTACAAACAGTTTTAGTAGTTTATGTTCAATCACATTGCTACCACTATCTACCTCCAGAGTGTTTTAAAACTCCCAGGACTGAAACACTTTATCAATTAAACAACAACTCTCTCTTATGATTTGATTACGAAATGTCTCTCACAGGCTTGTGCTGTAGGATATGCCAGAATGTTGTTTATATATTCATCTGACATTTGGATTGGATTGTGCCCCCCCCCCACACTTTTAGTTACTGTAAACGATGCTTCTGTAAACATTAACGAAGACATATAAGTTCAAATTCTTGCTTTCGGTTCTTTGGACACATACCCAGAAAAGAATTACTGTGTCATAGAGCGTCAATTCTACCTTGTTTGGTGGTAGTAGTTGTGGTGGTAAGCATTGAGTCCAGAGTCTTGTGTACATGCTGGGCAAGCACCCTACCACTGAGCCACACCACCTTCATTTTTGCCTTTTCTGTGCACTAGAAGGCTAGTTTTCCACAATGACTGCACATTTAACTTTCCTGTCAGTGTGGGCAAGAGTTCTAGAGCTCCGTGACCTTCCTAGCCCTTGCTCTTTCTTGTTTCTGGCTATCCATCTCAACAGGCACAGAGTGGTCCACTTTTTTTTTTTTTTTTACTTTGGGGCATTGCTGTATAATTCTCTTTCTATTATTATTATTATTATTATTATTATTATTATTATTATTATTATTATTTTCTTTATTTACATTTCAAATGCTATCCCAAAAGTTCCCTATACT
>NC_034597.1:53202563-53210534 GCF_900095145.1 Mus pahari | reverse complement strand
TTTTTCCCTGTGCCCATATCTTCGAGGCTTTCCCCCACTTTCTCCTCTATCAATTTTAGTGTCTCTGGTTTTATGTGGAGGTCTTTGATCCACTTAAACTTGAACTTTGTGCAAGGAGATAAGAATGGATCAATTCTCATTCTTCTACATGATAGCCGCCAGTTGTGCCAGCACCATTTGTTGAAAATGTCCACTGGATGGTTGTAGTTCCTTTGTCAAAAATCAAGTGACCATAGGTGTGTGGATTCATTTCTGGATCTTCAATTCTATCCCATTGATCTACTTGTCTGTTGCTGTGCCAGTACCATGCAGTTTTTATCACAATTGCTCTGTAGTATAGCTTAAGATCAGGCATGGTGATTCCACCAGAGGTTTTTTTAATTGTTGAGAAGAGTGGTCCACTTTTGTCTTGCATGTCTCTGATGAGCTGTGATGTTGAAGGTACCTTCTGGCCCTTTCTGTAGCTGTGCTTTGGGGATTAGTCACCGGCACTAGGATTTCAGTTGGCCTGTTTGCCTTGGCGGTTGTCATCTGGCTGTAGAATTTCCTTAACATATATTCTTATACGAACTTCTCAACAGATTCGTGATTTGCAAATACTTTCCCCATTGCATGGGTTGGCTTTCTCCCATGTTCGAGATTAAACTGGCTTTTCAGTTTTTCTCTGCTGTGTTTTAAAAACAAGTCTTTCCTTGTAGGCTTTTCCCCCCCTTATGAAAGCATGGTTACAAAGTTCATTCCCTGAAACTCACAATTATGAAGTTGCTAATGTGCCTTGTGGCTTGCTCTTTAATCTCTTGCACACCCAGGCCCCATCGGATGACAGAATCCATACTGAGAGTGCCAGTGAGACTGTGAGTGGATACGGGTGCTTGCAGCCAAGCCTGGGACCTGAGCTTCATCTTCAGAACTCACAGAGTTGAAAGGGACAAGTGACTCCTGAAAGCTGTCCTCTGTGCGCCACACATCACTGTGAGGTAATGTATGCTCCCCCCTCTGTAAAAAACAACAAAATGAAGAAATAAACACAAAAACCCATACACACAGACATGTAACAGGAAGGAAATAAAGAAAGAGAGAAAGAAACAAAGGAAGAAGGCATACCTGTAGTACACCCACTTTAAGCTTATTCTGACTAGCTTACTAGACTATAGTTATTCCACTTGGCTATGACAATTACTGGAGTGTGATCCCAATCTATTTTTCTAACTACTGGCCTAGCTACTTCTCCAGCAGTGTACCCCCAAAGCTGTTTTCACCTGGCCATCTCTCCTCAGGGTAACTTCCTCCTTTCATTCTTCACCCCCCAATCAGGTAACTCAAAACCCACCTACCTCTAATTCCCTTCAGTAATTGGCTGTAGCTAATTTTATTTAACCAAGTTTTTTTTTTTTTTTTTAAAGATTTCTTTGTTTATTTTATGTATGTGAGCACACTGTTGCTCTCTTCAGACACACCAGAAGAGGGCATCAGGTTTTGTTACAGATGGTTGTGAGCCACCATGTGCTTGGTTTCAGGGAATCAAACTCAGGATCTTTGGAAGAGCACTCATTGCTCTTAACCGCTGAGCCATCTCTCCAGCTCCTTAACCAATAATTTTACGTTAAGGATCAAGATTTGCACAACAAAAGTTTGTAGCCTTGAGCATTCTCTTGGAGGTCTAAACCTTCTGATACGGAATTCAGCATTACAATACACAGGGACAGACCAAACCTCAACAAACACCATCAACACCAACAACTTCAAAAGGGTGTAATAGGCACCACTGAACCAGGGAACCAGAAGAAAATGGGAGAAGCTTAGCTGAGAGAATGCAGAGAAGGTAAGTTAGGATGTGGGAGGAGAGGTGGTGGGATTTTGTTTTTCTCAGCTCTCTGCTGGTGTCTGTGAGCAGCAATGGTGTGCCTGGAAGAAAGTTTACTGCAAACACTCAATGCTGCCAGGTGGAGGAGGAAGGCTTTGTGGTGATGCTGACCGGGACATCACAGGAGGCAGGCAGGAACAAAGTATCCATCCTTGCTCCTTCTCTAGTCTCCCAACAGCCTGCCCCCTTGGCAGAGCCTCGAGGGCAGCAGCCCACAAAAGATGGCAATGTGGTTTCTGCTGTTGAAGTTTTTGTTTTTAGTGTCATCCCGAGTATAACCAACCCAAACAGGGAGTGATTGGTTTGCCTCTCAATCTTATCCACAAGTACAACCAACCACCTAGGCCTCCCCGCACATTTGTAGTAAATGTGCAGCTTGGTTTTTATGTGGGTCCTAAACAACTGGAGCAGGGGCTGTCCCAAAAGCTGTCGCCTGTCTGTGGGATATGTTCTTCTAGCTGGGCTGCCTTGTCTGGCCTCCGTGGGAGAGAATATGCCTAACCTTGAGGAGACTTGAAGTGCTGGGGTTGGGGGGATGCCTAGGGGTCCCCACCCACTCAGAGGAGAAGGGGAGGGAGGATGAAGGATGAGGGCTGGGGGAGGGATTGTGGGAGGGATTGACAGGGAGGGAGGCAGTGAGTGGGATGCAAAGTGAATACGTTAATCAAAACAAAACAGAAAAAAAGAGAAAACTGCTCATTTTTATCATTTTTATAATGGAAACTCCCCAGTGCTAGCAACGTGATTAGGTGCTGAACCAGAGGAAGGGAGCAGGGAAGCAGAATGTGGAACAAGAAGCCTGGTGTCACAGGCGGGCTCTCCACCCTGTTCTATGATCTCCAAGAACTTTTGCTGATGGTTTGAATGAGAAATGCTCCCCCATAGGCTGAGGCATTTGAGCTCTTGGTTCCCAGGTGGTGGCACCCACGGGGAGGTTTAGGAGGTGTGGCTTTTTTTTTTTTTTTTCAGACAGCAGTCACTGGGGATGGGAGAATTCCTAGCCCTCCTCTAGGTCCAGTTCACTCTCTCTGCTTCACACCTGTGGTTGCTTTGGCTGCCTGCTGCCACACTGTCTCCATCATTCTGGCCTCTAACCCTCTGGAAATATAATCCAAAATAAGATAACTTGCCTTGGTCGTGTTATTTTATTACAGCAGCAATAGAATATCTAATACTGTGTTGCTTGTGTTTTTAGTTTCTGATTCATACAAAAATATTTCATAAGCCGGACATTTATAGTACAGAAAATATTCAACACCATTTCGTTATTTTCACACATCTTGGAAGGAGCAGTTACATTTTACAGAGGGTAAAATGGGAGCTCGTGGGTTAAGCAGCTTGCTGAACACCAGTCAGTGGATAAATCACAGAACCTGTCTCTAAATCAGCACTCAGATGCCTGCTAGTTTAGCTGGTTAAGCAGACATCTTAAATGTTAGCCCTCTTGCTTTCTAGAGCCTGTACTTACAACCACCTCTTCACTTGCCAGCTACCTTACTGTACTGGCTATTTTTGTGTCAACTTGACACAGCTGGAGTTATCACAGAGAAAGGAGCTTTAGTTGGGGAAATGCCTCCATGAGATCCAGCTGTGGGGCATTTCCTCAATTAGTGATCAAGGGGGAGGGGCCCCTTGCGGGTGGGACCATCTCTGGGCTGGTAGTCTTGGATTCTATAAGAGAGCAGGCTGAGCAAGCCAGGGGAAGCAAGCCAGTAAAGAACATCCCTCCATGGTTTCTGCATCAGCTCCAGCTTCCTGACCTGCTTGAGTTCCAGTCCTGACTTCCTTTGGTGATAAACAGCAGTGTGGAAAATGTAAGCGGAATAAACCCTTTCCTCCCCAACTGCTTCTTGGTCATGATGTTTGTGCAGGAATAGAAACCCTGACTAAGACACTTAGACAATACAGACCACTGCCTGTAAAGACCACTGTCAGCAAAGTCTTTCTGGACCCTACAGGCTTGTGCAGGCCTGGCCTGTACAGACAAGTCTATTTCCTAAGAAACAAACAAACAAACAAACAAAACAAACAAAAAACAAAAACCAGTTTCCCTTCTCTTCCTTTCTCTCTTCCCTTCCTCCTTTCCCCTCCTCCCCCTGCCTTTCTCCCCTTTGTCTCCCCTCCCTATCCATCTCCTCTTTCTGTTTTCTCTTTTTATTTCAATGATGGCAATAACGATTCAGCCACAGGAATATTTTAAAGAAAGATATTTGCAATGAAAAGCACCTGGCCCAGTGACTCTGTACCTTTTTTGGCACCTCTTATGAAAACTCTCCTGATGAGGAGGGGTGCATCTGTACTATATGGAAACCCTAAGTACAAATTTCCTTAGTTCTTACTTCACACTCTAGGCTGGAAATGTCAGCCCATGGTGGGTGACCTGATGATATCAAGTATATGTTACTGGAACACAGTCTCACCCATTGTGTTAAGTGTTGACTATGGCTGCCTTCCACACATCCGTGAACTGGTCAACAAGCGTCATGTGACCCACAATAACCAACTTATTTCCAGTCTGGCTTTTTCTGGATAGTTTACTAGCTCCGGGTATATCCTGACTAAGGACCTAGCTGACCCCAGCTATTCCATGGCTGTCTGCAAGTGCGTCATCTCTGTGCTTTGGGGCTGAGGGCTGCAAACCACACCAAATACACACCATAAACTTTGTATCCAGAATGTGGCTTCCGGTGTTAGCTTTCAAACGGTTCCTCCCTTTAAAGAAGCATGTATTCCTTGGGCCAATGGAAGGTGTTGCTTGATCTTTAAAAAGCTCTGAGTTGATTGTATAAGTCATTTTACTGTTTATTTACACAACACACACACACACACACACACACACACACACACACACGCCAAAGACGAACCTCTTTGATTTCAAAGAGATCATTCACTTGGAAGGATATAAACTTTCTACTAGATGCTAGAAAAAAAATTAAAAAAAAGAAAGAAAATCTTGAAAACTTTAAATGTTACTCTTATAGCAGTTCATTGATTGTATTTTTTAAACTTTTTTTCCTTTTTTAAATTATTATTTTCTTTATTTACATTTCAAATGCTATCCCGAAAGTTCCCTATACCCGCCCCCCCCCCCGCCCCTGCTCCCCTACCCACCCACTCCCATTGCTTGGCCCAGGCCTTCCCTTGTATTTTTTTTTCTTATGAATGGTATGTATGGAACTACCGTCATTGTGCCGAAATCTCCTAGCCAACCCTGCAACAACAGACGTAAAGCCATATTAAATGAACTTCTTCCTCCATCCCAGAACAAAGAGAATATTGCTTAAATTCACTTGAGTAGATATGTTTCCAAGGAATTGTAAAGAAAGTAAACATCCTTGTGAAGTCACACTGGTCAGTGTTAGGGAAGATCACACTGCCTCCACCATGTAACAAAATCATAGTAAAGCAGTAAAGAATAAAGAGATGGTTTATGAACACTACATGGCACTCTAGTATAAGCCCTAGAGCAGTGGTTCTCAACCTATAGGTCACGACTCCTTTGGATCATATATTAGATATCCTGTATATCCAGATATTTATATTATGGTTCATAACACTAGCAAAATCACAGTTATGACGTAGCAATGGAATAATTTTATGGTTGGGGGTCACCACAACACGAGGAACTGTATCAAAGGGTCACAGTGTTAGGAAGGTCGGGAACCACATCTAGAGGAAAAGGGCATAAATCAGGCAGAGAACAAAAAGTTACTGTGGCTGTTGAATTCATACCTAATTTAAATATCTGATAAATGTCCACTTAATCGATTTCTCTTGGCCTCTGATGACAATATTAGTTCTTTTATAATATGAATTGTGAAAACATTGCTCAAGTGTAGACATTGTTTAAAATACAAACCAAGAGTACCCATAGGGAGTTTTTAAAATATGAAGCCTTGTCTTTACCCTCTGGCACTTTACAATCCTGTTGGAAATAGCAGCAAAGCTGGGAGAATGGAATGTAAATACTGATGTAGCTAGCTTCGCCAGCTTTTCTCTGAAGGAGCTGCTCCTCAGACTCCACTGGGCATAAGAGCTCTCTTGGGGAGCAGGGAATGTTCATGTTCCTGAGACCTGATTCCTGCGCTTTGAACTCTAGGCAGGGTTCAACCCTCTGCATATTTTCCAGCAGGTACTGAGACATCTTGGTTTGGGTGGTACACAAGCCATGTCAGATCATATACTCCACTTATTTGCAGGAGTATCTGCAGATGGTAGGGAGCCAATGTTCAAGGAGAAGCAGGGTTAGCCACCCAGCCTTAGAGAAGAGTTCAGGGAAGCTGAGAAGGCCCCCTTCCCTATGCCTTCTTCCCAACAACATTCTAACCCTTGTAGTGGGAAAACAAATACTCTTACCACTTATAATGCATTTGCTTGATTTGGAGCATTGTCCCCAACAAAGCAAAGATGTCGTTAAACAATCATTTAGATGTTAGGTATTGTGTGTACCTCAGTTTGGCTGGCTTTATGAATTCTTCATTCTGGGAGATGTTGATGAGGGAGAGCAGCAGGCAGTGAGGACCCTGTCATTCAGAGTGCTGGGAGAGGAGAGCAGCACAGGGGAGAGGGCTGTCCCAAGCATTTCCCTGACTTCAGGAAGGATGGAAGAGCACTGGAGATAGTAAGGGATACGGACGTGCAGCATCTAGAGCACTTTTACTTATACATTGGCAAGGTACAAAAAAGATGGAGACGTTCACTTACGTCACCCATCAAAGTCTGATTAAAAGCAATAGGGCCTCTCAGTAAAATTATTTTTGTTTTCATTCAACCTGTGCATACTTAGGAAAGCTTCCAAAGAGGCTATAAATTGCTGGATGTGGTGGCACATGACTTTAATCCCAGACTGATCTCTGTGAGTTTGAGGCCAGCTTGGTCTACATAGTAAGTTTCAGGACAGCTAAGGATATGTAGAGAGCTCTTGTCTTTAAAAAAAAGTTACAAATTGATTTGCTTCTGTGTTGGGGGATATTGCTTTACAACTATAGATTTTAGAGATTAGCTATAGAAACTATGGGGACCATCTTGTTCCAAGAGAGCAAATAGATTTCAACTCATGGACAATCTCAATTTATTGGTAGTGATGGGCCCGATATAATGTGCTCTGAAAAGTTCAGTAGGTGATTAGCAATGTTTGCTTTGTGTGTCAGGGGAGTCGGCAGGGCTCCATTTGTCTGGTATCCTAATTTTATACATAGCCAGAAATTAAAATCCAGACCTAGTTGCCAAGAAAGCTAAGGGGGAAAAGTTAAGAACTTGGTTTGTAAATCTGTATGTGGCTGCAAATGTAAAACGATTTGATTTTCCTTATTACAGAAAGTTGCCTACAGGACTCCTGATATTGAGAGAACACTCCAGTGCTGGCGGACCAGGTTTGAGCCCTTGTGTCCACTGGGTTAGCTTCTATCCTTCACGTATATCATCAGAGTGGGATGTGTCAAGGGATCTGGAAACAGAAACCTAAATAAGACTGGGATAAGAATCTATACGCATGTACAAGTTTGGCGGAGCATTTAAACTTCCAAGCAGGTCACGATGATCTGTCAGGAAATGATGCAGAACCCAATGTGTTCTCAATGACAGGGTCTCACCTCTCTCCACTTCTCTCTGCTCACTGTACCACTGCTTCATCCATTGCTGTGTGTGTAAGAACTCAAGGTATCTGGAACCATTTCTTTGGGAGCTTTGCATGTTCTGATATGTTAGAGTCACATGTATCTACACATTTGGCCAAAAGATGTTAAGTTAATGTTGCCCTATGTTAATGAGAAAGGTGTAAAGCCTTGGGATTCTGACCATAATCCAGTTTCAGCCTGTTGGGTTTGGCAAACAGTAGAAAAGGAACCCTTAGAAGCTATCATCACAGAAATGGCTGGTGAACAGTTTTGTAAATTTTTCTTCCATCACCTTTCTAGAAGACATAATTTCCACCCACTCTCCTCCAGGCCAACCACAGAGCCTCTTGCGAGTTGACTTTTAAAAGAAAGTGCCTGTCCCTTGCATCCCTTAGTCCTTTAATCTTAGCCATTCTGACTGGTGTGAGATGGAATCTCAGGGTTGTTTTGATTTGCATTTCCCTGATGACTAAGGATGTTGAACATTTTTTC
>NC_034597.1:53185628-53201168 GCF_900095145.1 Mus pahari | reverse complement strand
TCCACCAGAGGTTCTTTTATTGTTGAGAATGGTTTTTGCTATCCTAGGTTTTTTATTATTCCAGATGAATTTGCAAATTGCCCTTTCTAACTCTGTGAAGAATTGGGTTGGAATTTTGATGGGAATTGCATTAAATCTGTAGATTGCTTTTGGCAGGACAGCCATTTTGACTATGTTAGTCCTGCCAATCCATGAGCATGGGAGATCTTGTTGACAAATTTATAACCCATGTCCCCATCATACCATCAAGGCACAGAAAGTTGTCACAACCCTCCAAGTTCTCATGTACCTTGCCAGGCAATCCCCGCCTGTTTTTCTATGTACCTTACCAGCCAGTCTCTGCCCCCTTTTCTCAAGATACCACTGCTAAAACTTTTGTCATCACAGAATAATTTCCCTACTCTAGAACCTCACAGAAGGGGCATCTTCCAACAGGTATTTTAACTATTTCTCTCTTAACACGTTTCAGATTAAACCATGTTATTACTTTGATTAATTGTTCTTGTTTAGTTCTATACTGGCTGTATAAGACAGCCAGGGCTACACAGAGAAACCATGTCTCAAAACAAAACAAACAAACAAACAAAAAACACAATTTCCTCCCTTACCTTCACTACCTATGGCAGGAGAGTAGGCTCTGGGATCATGAGAGTGAGAGAGCTGTCTCTGCCCCTCCCTGGGGAGAGTGGCTCCTGTACCTTGCCTAGGTAGCATAGTAGAGCTGACCCTAGTGTCAGGGCTGCAAGTGAGCTGGCACCGAGGGTGTGAGCTTAGGAGATCTGGCTCTGATCCTTGTCTGCTGTGGGTAGTGGGGGCAAAGGAGAGACACACTTCCTCCTAGCTAGACCCTACCTGCTTGCAGCACTCTGGAGAATGGACGCTGCATCTCAACTGGACAGTGCAGTAGAGCTGGTCCTGGTGACAAAGGTGTGGGTGAGCGGGCCCAAGAACCAGTGAGCAGGAGAGCTGACCCCGCTCCTTGCCTGCTGTGGCTTTGGGTGAGCTAGCCAAGGCAGTGCTGGAGGGTTCTCTCTGGCAGTGTGGGTACAGGGGAGCTGGCAGACTGACTAACTCAGGAAACTCCCAGGCCCAGACCCAGGGCTTTGAGTTGGCCCACCTCAACATCTACCCTGGCTCTGATCTACCGGAGCTCTTGAGAAGGTCAGTCCTGCAGATCCAAAGCTGCAGGATCTCCACAACCTAGAGCAACAACAGGATACCTGAGAGGAGCCCCTGGGAGGATCGATTATAGACAGTGTAGCAGAAGCCAGAGGCCTCGAAGCAGGCCAATGACTCATTGCAAGGAAAGATGTGTGGACAAAGAGTGTGTGTGACACACCATGGGACACTACATCTTCCACATTTTATTTTTATGGGAGGTTACAAAGGGATGGGTAGAAACAAATGGACGAGTAGGATTGGGGTGCATGACGTGAAATTCATAAAGGATCAAAGAAACCTCTAAACCAACCCGAAACAAAACCCCCAAATTAATACTTTATTAGTTTTATTATCAACACAACATTAACTAGAGTGACCTGGAAAGAGAGAATCTTACTTGAGTTATTGACTTCATCAGATTGGCCTGTGGGGAACTGAATTGGTTGCTAACAGTTGTAGGAGTACCTAGCCCATTATAGGCTGCACCGTGCATAGGCAGGTGGGCCTGAGCTGTGTTAACAAATGCTAGTGGAGCAAGCCGAGGGGAGCAAGGCAAGAAGGGTGTTCCTCTGTGTTTTCTGTTTGAGTTTCTGCTCTGGCATCTCTTGGTGGACTGTGACCTGTGACACGAAATACAGCCACCTCCCCTCCCCAGAGTTGGTCATGGTGGTTTTATCACAGCAACAGAAAAGCAAACTATAACAGTTTCTCAGGTGTGTTTGTCAGTAGGAATACTCCACAGCTCATCTTTTTCCATTGATGTCCACCTGGGTGGTTACCTGGGTTTTGTGGCTAAGGAATAAAGGTGTGATTAGCTTTTATTTTTTGCAACATATTTTGTGAATTTATATTTCCTTTCTCTTGGGAACACATTTACAAGAATTGTCAGTTTGTGAGGTATATGTACGTACATACGTACGTACGTACGTATGTATATTGTCCTTTTCAACTTTCTCATCAACAAAGAATCAGGTTATTGGCAGTGTCACATTTTGTCATATCTAGTACTTGAAAAGTTTAGCTATGCTAATGATTATGTAAGAATACTATGGTTGAAAATTGAATTTCAATGATGGATAGAGACGGACGCTTTTTTATTGACCCCCTCATATCTCCTCCTCCTTGGAATCTGATTAAATTTCCCCCTATTTGAATTGGGTTGCCTGTCTTTTTTGTTATTCTGTGTGATGGTTTAAATGAGGTGTCCCTCATAAGTCTCCAGGATTTCAATACTTGGTGTCCAACGGATAGGGCTGTTGAGGAAGGACTAGGAGGTGTGGCCTTTTGGAGGATGTATGTCACTAGGTATAGGCTTTGAGGCATCAGAAGCCCACACTATTCCCAGCGTCTCTCTCTTCCGGTTGCTTTTGGATCAGGATGTAAGCTTTCAGTTGTACATGCTGCAATGACATTGCTCTGCCACAGTGAATTCTAGCTCTCTGGAACTGTAAAGCCAGTTGTTAAGGTGCCCTGGTTATTATGATCTGTCACTGTTACAGGCTTGTGTGTGTCCCACATGACAGCCTTTCGTCAGATACATACGTGGGTATTTCTATCATCTGTGTCTGCCTATTCATTTCAGAAATAGTGTGCCCTTTATGAGTATAGTTTTAGTTTTGATGAAATCTAATTGCTGCACTTTAGTTTTTATGTTGTCCTAAGAAGTCTTGGCTCACCCCTCAGCCACGGTTCTGTGTATGTTTCAAACTGCCACGTGCTTCTAGCTCTTATGTTGGTTACTGTGACTTCATTCTGCATCAATGCCATGTGTGTGCAGTGCTATGAAACAAGGATGTTCCAGGTGTTTCTGGAGCATCCTCTGACTCTTTGCACATCCTCTGGAGAGGTCCAGCTAGATCATACGGTGGCTCTACTTTGTTTTTGGAGAATTCTCCATCACTGTGTAGTGGCTGTATTAACTAAGAGTCTCACAAAACCAGCCCCAGGTTGCTGTTCTCTGCATCCTCTCTGGCGTTTGTTATCTTCCTTCTGACTGAGGCGAGATGACGCTCAGGATAGTTTGTACTGCCTTTCCCTGTCACTCAGGATAGCCAACATTTCTTTGATCATTCTTTTGAGGAGTATCTGGACTGTTTATTTCCCATTTACTGATTACATTACTTCTTCCTTTGATATTCAGATTTTTGAGTTGTTTGTATGATCTGGATATTATGTGTATATATTGTGCATGGTTTTGCTGTCAGTTAATCTATTAAGGATTACTTTAAACCTAAGATTAAAATCTCTCTGGCGAACATGTGTTCCAGAAGATGTTTATTCTTCTGCTGTTTGATGAAGTGATCTATAATACCAATTAAGTGGTTCATTGGGTATGATGCTCATATCTTTTTGTCTTTATTGAGGATTTTGCTTAATTTTCCTGCAGATGTTTGAGATAAAGTTATCAAGTTTTCAGATCACAGGGTCGGCTGTTTCTTCTTTAATTTTCTCAATATCTGGCACAGACATTGCCAGATTCTATTATTAGCTACATACACTAATGATTAAAACGTTTCCTGATGGGCATTTTATCAGCCTGGATTTTCTTTCTTTGCTTTGATAATATTCTTTGTCTTAGGCGTCCACTTTATCTGACCATCAAACAGTAATTCCAGCTTTGTTAGTAAGTGCTTCCTTACCAGGCCAAGGTCACCCGATATGGCCTCAAGGAATTAATTTAAGCATGGTTGGAGGGACCACAGCAAGACTGGGGCTGTGACTATTTTATTGAAAGCATCAGATTTCTTATAACTTTATGAGAAGCCAAATAAAGTGGCAATTGCCAGGATCAATACTTTTGTAGATGCCAGGATACAATGGTGTTTACAAACCTTACAGGGCACACAAGATTAATGTCTTAAGACCAATTGTCATGTGAAGCAGCTATGTTTCCTTGACTACTAAGGGAACCTACAGAAAAACACAAAACATCCTGGTGGCTTCACTGCCCAAGAGAGTGTGCTGGTATCTCAGGAACTGGAAGGCACACGGTGCCCCAGGAGCCATGGACTCTAACCTGAAAAAAACCTATGACTCATGCCTCTCAAGGTAGCTATGCCAGGCCAACTCTATGGTTCTCTGCAGCCTATGGTACATATTTTCTTGTCTTCTTACTTCCCATCTACATTTATCTTTATCTTTAAAGCTATCTCTTCTAGGTAAGGACATGATATCTCTATGTTTGTTGTGTTTAGAGCTTTTGGAACCATATTAATTCATTTAAGACTATCTTCTAACAACATTAAACATTGTGTTGATCTACTCCTGTCTCCTCTCCATTTTAGGGTTCTAGTGACACACAGGTTAGGCACGTGCCCCGAGACTGTAGCTGCAGATGGTACTGTATCTCCCCAACCCCATCTCCGTCATTCCCCTATGTCCTATCTCTTCTTTCTTCCACTCCTCCCCCGCCCCGTTCCCTCTCCTTTTTTTGCCTTTTCCTCGATCTCCCTGTCTCCTCTCCTCCGCCTCTTCTCCCTCTTCTTGTGCCTTCTCCCCTGCCTGTCTCCTCTCCTTATTCCTCCTCCTCTTTTGACTTCTCATCCTTCTTCATCTTTTCAGTTTTTTTTCTTTTATTGTATTCCTTAAGAGGAATACATTTCAATTCATCCTTTTCAGATCTTCACAGGGACAAGGCCTAAGTGGAGTCCAGTGGTGGCTTGATTGTCAACTGAATTTGACTGAAAAGTGCTGTGGGGAGCAGAAAAGCATACCCCTGGGTGTATCTGTGAGGTAGCTTGCAGAGAGGATTAGCTGAGGGGAGAGAATGCAGAAATAGAGGTCCAGAAATCCAGGCGCATTCTCCCTACCTCCCGTCTGCCCTCAGGTGAGCAGCCTCTGCCTCCCAAATGTTTGTGTCATCACGGAGACTCAGCTTGGGGCTGCAGCCTCCTGCTACGTTGTTGTGTATGTCAGGCACTTTGTCACAGCTGTGAAAGAAGGTATAAGACGCTGAAGATGATGAACATCTAGGGAGATTTTTGCTAGTTAAGAACATGTTTTACTGGGATGTAGCTCAGTGGTACTGTTCTTGCCTCACACACAGAGGGCCCCGAGTTTGATTCTCAGCACCACAAGCTCTCACAAAAAGTATGTTTCTTTTAAAACATGCCCAGCACTCAGGAAGCAGGGGCAGGTGGATCTCTGTGAGTTTGAGACCAGCCTGGTCTACGGAGTGAGTTCCAGGGCAGCAAGGGCGACACAGAGAAACCCTGCCTCAGAAAAACAAACAACTACAACAAACAAAACAAAAACAAACAAACAAGACAGAACCCAAGCCCCCCCAAATCCCCAAATGTGTGTGTGTATGTGTTTTGATTTCTATACTATCTATGAATGATAATATACCATTCATTATGAAAGATCGTGATTTGAGTATATTTTGGGTTCTCAAGATTTTATTTCTGCTGAGAATAGATTAATAAAACTACTACTTAGTTTGCACGGCCCAGAACAAAATGATGTGGACTCCTTGTTCAAAGAGTAGAATTTTTATGACAGACAGCATCCACTGCGTGGGAGTCACTGAAGTCTGTGTTAATAATGTGCAAGCTGTCTGTCAGTGATGCCAGTATGACTCTTAATTTAACACTTCTGTGAGTCTCAGGTGTCCTCGATGCCATCTTCATGGACTCGGGGAGGTAGCTTTACATCTCCAAACTTCAGGATCCACATGTGCAAGGTGAATATCCCCTAGGTTTGTTCTGCTAACCAAAATCCAAAGCATGCTGCTGGGATCTTAATTCTCCCCAAGGAGAGGAGGGAGGGAGACCATTGCCTTCTCTCTGTCTGTCTTTGTCTCTCTTTATGTGTGTGTGTGTGTGTATGTGTGTGTGTGTGTATGTGTGGTAGTCAGAAGATTAAGCAGCAATAAAATATGCAGAAGTCAAAGCCATCCAGTGCCCTCAGCACATGACAGTGAGCAGTGCCACTCTGTGGAACCCAGGCACATCTGGCCACCATCCACACTGGAAATGCTCTCAGATCATTACATAAATCATGATACATAGTGTATTTAGATAGTGTTGCTCATGAGTTTGGGTTAGTATAGTCACTGCTGTTATTATATCCATTTTGCTATTTTCATTTTGTTATTGTGTTTATGTTATGATTTCATGTCTTACCTACATGTATGTCTGTGCACCACTTGTGTGCTTGATGTCCTTGGGGGTCAGAGAAGGGTTTCAGATCCCTTGGTTCTGGAGATGCAGACAGTTATGAGCAACCATGTGGGTGCTAAGACTCAATTTTGGATCTTCTGGAAAAGCAGCCAGTGATCTGAACTTTTGACTCAACTCTCCATTCCTAGAATTAATTTTAAATTAAAAAAATTAAACAGTGTATCCCACTTTTCTTTGGAGCTTAGACATTCCTTTCAAGTTTTGTATGTCTTTTAAAGCATGCCTTTAAAAAAAATGTAGCATAATGGAACATGACAGAGTCTACCAGAACATCACTGGGTTTCAGAAAATGATATCCCACTATGGTGCTTTGACAGGGCCATTAAAGAAGGACCCGTGGGGGCTCTCTGACCTACAATACTTTTGTTCTCCTGAAGTGCTGGAAGAGGTCTCCCATCTTCTGTTGGGATTTGAATATGAAATATTACCAGGAACACTTGCCCAGAGGAAGTTTGTTCCAAGCTTGTGTGTTGAAGGATGGATCATCAAAGCGATGGTCTAAGTGAGGCTTTGGGGGAGGCATGGGTCATGAGGCTCTGAGCTAATCAATGGCTGAAGCCTCTGTAGACTAGGACTTGAATGGGTTCGAGAAGGTGGTGGGGACTGGAAGGCAGGGTCTGACTGGAGGAAGTGTTATCGAGGACACATCTTTCGAGGACACATCTTTCATGATCTCTCTCTTCCTCTTCATTTCTCAGATGACAAGAGGTGATCAACCTTGTTCTGCACGCCCTTTGCTGCCATGGAGTGCTTCTTCATCTCAGACCTAAAGCAATAGGGCCAGCGGACTTTAAAGTGACAGGTCCAAAACTGGGAGATGATTCTTTCCTCAGAGAAGCTGATATTCCCAGGCATTTTGGTCTAGCAATGAGCAAGTGATGACTTCATCATCTACCTGAAGATTGGATCCACTGACATCCATGGAAGTGCCTTCAGCCTTCTCACAGAGCGGTGTTAGCTAAGCAGCATGAATCTTACACCACAGAAGAGACAGGGTACCAAGTACAACCCCCAGAGCCCAGAGACCACAGAAGAGACAGGGTACCAAGTACAACACCCAGAGCCCAGAGCAAGTTTGTTCTAAGCTGTTGTCTGCTCTTGGGCACAAAATGTCTCGCAGATCAGTTGTTTTTCCTCTAAACATGCTCCACAGCATCTGTCTATTTTATGAAGATAGTATTAAAACTTTCTTTTATTCCATGTTTTGCTTGGTTTGCATATATATGCTTGCAGTATTAAACTTTTATGTTTTTCTTCCTCGTTTCTTTCATCAGATTTAATCATCAAACTATAAAGGGAAATTCAGAATGACGACTGGGAAGGGAAGCCCTCTTCCTGTCAAGGTGGGGAGTGTCGTCTGAGTTGGGACATCCAGCAGTAGCTGCATATTTAAGGTTGGAAAAGCCTTTGCTAAAAGCCCTTGGAGTCACAGAGAAGATGGTATATTTTAAGAAAGTGTGAAAAATCAAAAGGGGTTTTGAATGATGCCAAGCTTGCTTACAGACAAGATGTGTAACACACACACACACACACACACACACACACACACACACACACACACACACAGAGGCCAGTATGGAATAAGGTGAGATTTCTACATCAATGACTGTGTATAATTTAATTTCTAGTTTTATACAATTAATCCAGATATGAATTAATAAATTAAGTAGTATAAGTAGGGTTTTTTTTTCTTCTTTCAATAAGATACCTAAAAGTTTATATGTTTGAGTTTGCAAAACAAATGTTTTTGTCTTAATTTTCTGCTTTCGACGACAATGAACATTGGCTTTGTAACTGGGAGATCCCATAAAGAGCACATGTGGTCCTACATGAGAAGGAAGACGAGGGCAATAGCTTCCATTTTCTCTGGACAGTATGTCTCTTGCTTGTATTGGTCACAGGCCACGAGGCTTCTGGAAGAAAGCGCCTGTTAATATCCTACTGGTTGAGAAGATGACTGCTACCACAGTTTAAAGACAAATTTGAGGCAAGCTTTAATTAAATGCTGGCCAGCTTGATGGACTCTCTGGCCAAGTCCATCTCCGAGTTCCCAGAAAGGCCACGAGTCACATTTTGCCGGGGCTTAAAAAGGTAAAATCTACAATTCACTGCTTTTCTTAGAGGTCCAATCAGGGGCAAGCATGCATTCTGATATAGTTCTTGCCCAGATACCCTCTAGCCACATTCTATCAAGCACATATGGTGCACATAAGCTTATTTAGGGGAGCAAACAAACTTGCTTAAGGGTGTAAGAATGTGGCTTGTTGTATCCCATAAACAATAGTGTGGTGGTTTGAATGTGCTTAACCAGGGAGTGGCACTATTAGGAGGTGTGGCCTTGTTGGAGTGTGTCACTGTAGGGTGGGCTTTGAGACCCTCCTCCTAGCCACGTGGAAGACAGTCATCTCCTCTTTGCCTTCAAAACAAGATGTAGAACTCTCAGCTCCTCCAGCACCATATCTGCCTGGACACTGCCATGCTTCCTGCCATGATGACAATGGACTGAACCTCAGAACCCGTAAGCCAGCCCCAATTAAATGTTGTCCCTTATAAGAGTTGTCTTGGTTAGTTAGGAAACCCTAACTAAGACAACTAGCCACCAGCATTTCAGGAAGTGTTTCTACTTGGGCAAGGGGCTTAAAGGCTAGAGGTATTTTTAATTCCCAGATCTCTTAGGTACAGTAATTAAAACCTAAAATATAAATTTGGTTCTCGCCTTCACGGTGATAACTACAGCAGCCACATTGCTCACTCTGCCAGATCTGATCACCAACAAACTGTGATGGGTGCTCTGGCACAGTGCCAGGATGATTTTCTATTTTTACCATTTAAAACATGTTTTATTTTTCCTGTATGGCTGTTTCTCTACATGTATATGTGCCACATATATGCAGAACCCACAGATGCCAGTAGAAGATGTCATATTCCCTGGAATTGAAGTTATAGACAGTTGGACCCTCCATGTGCTGGGTCTAGAACCTGTAGTAAGTGTTTTCAACTGCTCAGCCATCTCTTCAGACCTTTACTTTACTGTTTTTTTTTTTTTAATTTTATTTTAAGTACAGTATTTACTGTTGTGCAATTCATAAGCCCGTTTCTCTCTAACCCCAGGTATATCACAACCAAGTAGAAATGCACAAACGTTGTTTACTCCCCCTTTTCAAACTATTTTATTTATCTTTATTTTATGTGCATTGGCATTTTGCCTGCATGTATGTCTGTGTGAGGGTGTCAGATCATGGAGTTATAGGCAGTTGTGAACTGCTCTGTGGGTGCTGGGAATTGAACCCAGGTCCTCTGGATAAACAGTCAGTGCTCCTAACCACTGAGTCACCCCTCCAACCCTGGTTACTCCATGTTGTCATCCAACTCCTCCCAAAGTCAGCCAACAGAATTATCAGGATGTAGCTACTGGATAGACTTCTCTGCCTTCTGGTTTGAGCTGGTAACTTGGCGAAATGTCTGTCTTGCCTACTCAAAACAGAACCATAGAAAGACAAACTGTTAAGTCTCAATCTGAACTCAAAAGCAGAAGCCAGCGGGCAGTGGTGCCACATCCATTTTATCCCAGGGATGTGCCACTTGGAAAGGAGAGGCAGTCGGATTTCTGAGTTCAAGGCCAGCCTGGTCTACAAAGTGAGTTCTAGGACAGCCAGGACTACAGAGAGAAACCCTGTCTCAAAAAACCAAATGAATGAATGAATGAATGAATGAATGAATAAGCCCCTGCAATTTCTCAGACGGTATTTTGACTTCTATGTGGAAGGAAATCCTCCCTAGATGCAGACTCCATAAGGAACCTGAGAAACTATTCCCGTCTGGCTCCCTTGCCCTGTCTTCTCCCTGTCTATCTCCTTACATGCTTGAATCTCAGCAACCGTGGGCTCATTGAGACAGACTTAACCACATAAGTCTGCTGGGAATTTATTATAACAGGTGGCAGAGCGTGAGACAGATGTGTCCCCTCTGTGGGTTTAAAGGCCTTGCCTGCCTGTCCTTTGCTCCCACCTCAGCCCTTTCACTTACATAGCAAGGCACCTGTCAGTCTTCACTGATGGAGGGCATCCGTCAGTCTCCACCGATGGGGAGGAGCAGACGCCATGGTAACATACATAGTTACTAGTGTATAGTTAAGTCAGCATTCAAAAGAAATGTCTGGCATGTGTTTAGAAAAATCAATAGGCTAGCACTTATGAACTCGTCAATATGCTTTAAAATGTCCAAGTTATCAGGAATGAAACTTGTTATCTAGAAAAGAAATACTTCCAAAGTGTAAGCTTGCAGGCAGGGACAGGAAGAGTCAAGAAGCTCAGAGAGGCTGACGCCCTGTACTGTGCTGTCTGTCCCTGGAGGTGAGCGCCCATGCAGAGGCTGACTCCCTATCCTGTGTCATCTGTCCTGGAGGTGAATGCCCCCAGAGATTTTGTTCTGTTAGCCTTCTTGGAAAAAAGAAGGGGGTGGGGTAGGATTCTTGGAAACTACTTTTGGGGAATGTTGCAGGCAGTACGTTCACCTTGGAGAGCTATAGTGCACATTAGTTTATTGAAGTCTGTAAGAGGAAAACTATCCAACCTGTGTAGGCCACGTTTAGAGTCTATACTGTAGAGTTCAGTTGAGCCTAGGAATCCCTCCCGCACACATCTCTCATCAGTAACCCACAGGGCCAGCATCCTCTGGAGTAAGCATACCTAGGGCACTGCAATGTTAGCTCATTGGAACGTTTACTTGTCTTCAGAATAACTGGTCCCTGATTTGTAATAGGCAAAATATGCAGCACCCTACTCCCAGCCTTTCAATACAATGTGACTCCCTTTCAAGTAAGAGTGTGTGTGTTCTTGCGTGTCTGTCTCTGTGTGTGTCTCTGTGTATGTGCATTAGGGGTATGTATGTGGAGGGCTGCCTTCATTCAGCTCCCGAGGGACTGCTTTATCAGAGGCCAACAGGAGGATGTCCACAGCTTACCTGCATCTTCTAGATGCTTTGATTCCCTATATGTACCCCCTCAGATATATCTGTCTGTCCTGGGCTTATGCTAGAAAACAGACTCAATCTTCATATGAAAACTGTTGAAGAAGTGTTTTTAATTTTAGCGAAATTTTTTATGTAACAGGGCTTTTATTTAAACATGGCCAGAGATGTGGGTTTTTTTGGTTTGTTTTGATGTGTCTGTCTGTCTGTCTATCCATCTACTTAATATATAAATATATACTTAAATACTCAAATTGTTTTTGAACATACGTCAGGCTTTAAATAAGAATTAAAACTGCATTTTCAAACCATGAAGCTTTCTGCCAAAATTTAATATGTTTGGAAAAAAAAAAGAGGTCAAGTGACTCTCTAGAAGCAAGCATCAGGTTTTCTCATCTGTGGTCAGATCATGGATCACATGTGAGCCTTGTCATGTGTGGAGGTCACTGTGCCAGAATCGTGCTGGCTATGCTTCTAATTTCTCCAGGCAGGGGCACCCGCATCCTGGAGGATGGCCTTGGCTGTTCCTAATTAGGACTGTGTTCCAATCCTAATTACTAACGCTCTCCAAGCCTGGTTCAGGAGTTTGATGATCATCTTTAGACTCTGTACCAAAAACTGGCAAATAAACGCCTGACTTGGTGAAATGAACAAAATGTTCCCTGGTCAATGTTGCACAGACAAAGAAAAAAAGTCCGGGTTAGTCCTGCTCTTCCATCTGCTTGCTTGTGAGGCCCGATTGACAGATCATCTGAACCTACAACCCCAGGCAGATGAGTTCTATCCGTTTCCTTCTGACCACTGCCCACCCCTGGACTCCTTTGTCACACTCTTAATTCCACTAGCTTTTGGTCTATCACCAGGGTATGGACCGGGCTGACTCTCAGAACCTTCTGAGTCACATGGCTGACCAGTTCATTTACATTCACAAGCCTTAGGTTATAAAGAAACAGCTACTGCCTGGGCACAGGGCCGAAGCTTAGCTCTGGGCAGGAGCTCTCTGCACACAGAACCTATCCTAGCTAAAGGAGGGAAAACTCAGCCCTCATATTTGATATAGTGCGGCGTCTGATCCTCCCAGATGTGGCGAGCTAGTGCTCATGTGCAAAGCCTGAGGATCCGTGGCAGTGGGACTGAAAGGCAAGTGTAGGCTTCTTCACTATGTCAATCCCTGCCCACGACCGTGGGCCTGTTCGTGTGAGTCTGGGCCCTGAGATGCCTCCTTCCTGAGGTAGCAGGCTCCCTTTGTATGTATGCCTTGAACTTGTGAGCAGTTCAAGCCGGGGAGGCCACAGCTGATACCAGGTAGGAATCAGGAATGCTGCAAATGGAGGGTATGGGAACTAGGCATGGGCCTGTAAGTGTTGAGTCAGCCCAGACTGTGCCTTATATATGTGCTATTCAAAGGTCTCTCCTTTTAGGCTTGTTCTTGAGTAAAGTGGGGAAGGCCACACAGTTACAAGGAGAAATGGCACCTACATTTCTATACCAGAGGGCTTGTTTGCTGGTTTAGGACCATCCATGGTACCTCCTTTTCATTCTAGAATGACAACCAGCGATGTTTGAGGCTGAAAATGTTCTTGAAACTTGGATTTCTGGGCCATCCTTATAGGCAACTCCACTGCAATGAGATAAACATGTAGGATGAATGAGTGAGGAATACACTCCTGCAGTTCGGAAGATAGTTGTTACTGCAGCAAAACCTAGCACACCCTGACTGATAGAACTCACATGGCAGTTTCAAATCAATGCAGTCTTTCCCTGAGCTAGTCTTCCCTGATGAGACAATGTTCTTTTGTCTGTGAGTCATTGACGTTGCTGGCTGTATGCCTTTTGATATCTTTTGTGCCTTTGAGGAGGCTAAGAAGTGAACCATGGTGTAGCACATGTCCTTTCTCATCCCATGATCTGTTTTTTTAGGAGATCAGAAATAATGGAGGACTCTCATGATAACTTTAACTGAAGGGAAAAAGCATGAAAACGTGAATACATTTATGTGAAATATAAATGAAAATATGCCACCTGCAGAAAAAGAGATTAAGGTTTATGAGAATTATTTTGAAAAGAAGCTGCAGACCCACAGCAACTATAATAAGGAACAGTAACTTTTATTAATTTGTAACGGTTTGCTTGGAGGAATGTAATTTAAAGTTATTTTCTCACTTGGTGATGGACTGTGTGTCACTCAAAGGTTTCTATTAACCATATCAATACCTCATACCAAATAAATGAAGGCATCTCTCTGGTTTAAAAATCCAATTTTTAAAATATGAGTATCATTTAGGATCTTGGAACTTGGAAAACAAACACAAATAAAAGATACAGAACTGCGTGTAATCCTGGCCTTTGGAAATCACTATTAGCCATTGTTTTCCTGACTCTGGAAATGTGGCATGTACCCCCATTGTAGTTTGTAAACCGGCTCCCAAAACCTGGCATGATGATCTTGGGCGCTCAGGAGAGGAGTGGATTTAGATGAGATCATGCAAATGGAGCCTTCAGGACAGAAGGTCTTGGGGGATCACTTCTGCACGTCCCCCACAGGAGGACACAGGGATAAAGTGCTATCTCAAACCCAGAAGTTACTCCTACTAGACCCACACCATGCAGACACCTCAATGTCGGATGTCTACCGCTCAAACTGAGCAGATTAAATGTCTCCTGTTTAAACCACCTGCTCTGTGATATTTCGTTATGGCGGCTCAAGATGGCATGTATATATGTGTTATGCTTCCATGTATAAACAAATGCTTACTGTTTAAAACTTCAGTACAGAGGAACACTATACAAGGGTGGTTAGCAGATACAAAGGTCAAAACCTTACCTGTCTACTTAACTGGGAGTCATTAACATATTCGGGGCAAAGATGATAAAGCTTAATTATTAAACAAGATTTTTCCCTGTAGGTCTCATTTACCTAATAAAAATTAAGTTGCTATTATTTGAAATAAGGAAGCTCATTGCTCTAGTATTCCTAAACCTGTCTGCTTTCTTTTATTTTTGTTTTCATGCTCTGTCCAGTCCTTGTCCGTCATAGAATCAGTGACCCTCATCAAGAATGAGTTGCGATTCCTTTGAGTACCCCCACAAACACTGATGGTTTCTGTATCCCTCCGAATAAACAGCGGGAGAGTCATCACTGTCCTGATGTCTACACGTGGCTCCTCTCTTTGCTCGACTCTGTTTTCTCCAACTCACTTGTGGTTGGCAGAGGAACCAGGCCCTGTGCCCCTCGTTCCTCACCCTTGTGCCCTCTGCTGCCTGCATTAATATTCCTCCCAGGAGTAGAGACTGAGCCTGCATCCATATCCTTCCTGCTTAACGTCAGGGCTTCTTTGACCACGGCACGGGGAAATAATCTGCTCGTGCTTCTACTTTGTGAGTGACGGTAACCTGGGGGCACCAGGTCTGTTCCGGTGTTTCTCTCTCCTCTCTCCACGTACACTGCAGCCTCTTCTCTGGTTCTCATTAGGCGAAGTCTGTTTGAATAGGCTCATGCACATTCACACAAGAATGTCTGCCCAAGGCCCTCTGTCACAGTCATCCTGAGTCTCCGTTGCCTTGCTGGCCCTGTTTCCTTTGTCTCCTCCTCGCTGGGCACCAAGATGGGGAATATGTCCCATACTCTCACACAGAAAGGAGCAGTGGATATGTGTTAATAATAAGAGGAAAAGAAAAAAAGAAAAAGCCAGTGTGAAAGAGAAAGGAAGACCTGGTCCCAGGATGGAGTTTCGGGGTGCCCTCCCTGAGCCAGCCTTTGGAGCCCCGGAACACACCCTGCACCACACGCAGGGCTGCTCTTCTTCACCTGCGATTTCCTCAGGGACCTTGACTTTAGTTGATGTTTTACCTAAACCTGGAAAAGCGCCTTAGTACAGTTTCCTCTTCTACTATGTATGTGGTGAATGAGCAAGATGCCGCGGCTGAAATGGATCTCTCATAAGTTCGCATTTCTTTCCTACTGGCTTAGATTATTGATCATTTTGTTGGCTATTACGCATTTCCTGAGGTGAAATGTTCCACCTCCCAGCCTCCTTGGTATTTCCTGCTCTAGAGCGTCCTTCTGGATGGGGCCCGGTGGAGGCTGACTTCTTCTCATTCTTTTAATGAATCCACACACCTATGGTCACTTGATCTTTGACAAGGGAGCCAAAACCATCCAGTGGAAAAATGACAGCATTTTCAACAAATGGTGCTGGCTCAACTGGGGGTTAGCATGTAAAAGAATGCA
>NC_034597.1:53183391-53185617 GCF_900095145.1 Mus pahari | reverse complement strand
TCTCAGCATCTTGAGATGATCATGTGATTTTTGTCTTTGAGTTTGTTTATATAGTGGATTACATTGATAGATTTCCATATATTAAACCATCCCTGCATCCCTGGAATGAAGCCTTCTTGGTCATAATGGATGATCATTTTGATGTGTTCTTGTATTCGGTTTGCAAGGATTTTATTGAGTATTTTTGCATCGATATTCATAAGGGAAATTAGTCTGAAGTTCTCTTTCTTTGTTGGATCTTTGCGTGGTTTAGGTATCAGAGTAATTGCGGCTTTGTAGAATGAATTGGGTAGAGAACCTTCTGTTTCTATTTTGTGGAATAGTTGAGGAGAGTTGGAATTAGGTCTTCTTTGAAGGTCTGATAGAACTCTGCACTAAACCCATCTGGCCCTGGGCTTTTTTTTTTTTTTTTTGGTTGGGAGACTATAAATGAATGCTTCTATTTCATTACGGGAAATGGGACTGTTAAGGTCGTTAATCTGATCCTGATTGAACTTTGGTACCTGGTATCTGTGTAGGAGATTTTGTATTATTTTTACTTATTTGGCTCATTATAGTAACATTTGGTAGCAACATAAATATTGTAACATCAGCAATGCAACAAATAGCACGCACTCTCACTTGTCACGTGAATTACAAACTAAATTAAAATTAAAATTTTCCTGCTGCTGATTATCTGCATTTTGTTTCTTCCATGGTGACCTAGAGTATACATACAAATATTTTACATTTACATATAGCTAGAGCTGCCTTTCCTATGCGGTTCTCGCTGTTGGTGTTACATTACTTAGAGCTTTTCCGTGGTTTTAGTCAATTTATTTGCTCATTTGTTTCTAGTAATTTCAGGGAGTCGCTACTGTGGATTGCATGTAAAATGTCCTCCACAGATTCAAGAACACTCTGTCTCTAGCTTAGTTGGGAGTTCTGTGGATGTTGTAGGAGGTGGGGACTTTCAGGAGGAAGTGGGTCTCAGGGGCGGGGCTTGAGGGCTGGCGCCCATTGGCTTCTTGCCTGCTCGCAAGTCCTCTACTTTCAGAGCAGAGCTAGTTCAGAAGCCAGGCTGATACTGCTTGCAAGGAACCGGCCACTCCAGCCACCACGCCTTCCCCTTCCAGGATGAACTGTAACCCATGAACTATGAGACCCTTCCTGCAGGTCCTGTCAAGTATTTTCTCACAACACAATCCCTCTTCTCTATCTTCAAAAATTCCCAGAACTGAGTTGAGTTCTTCCTTGAGAAACACTCAGAAGAGAAACAGAAGAAAACCTGTTTCCCTCTACCCTCCTTGGCCTGAGTTCTCACACCTTTCCTTCCTCGCACTATCCCCCCAGGGACAGTCATTCTGATTTTGTTAAACCTGGCTCATTTATGCAAGGAGTAAAAAGTCTTTAGTTACTTTCTAACCAAATTACACACGGGGAAACATTAAACACCAACAAAATCAGTCAAGTTTCTTTGCTTTTGCCTGTAACCAGAGCAACCCCAGTGGTCACACCTGTTAGCTCACACTGGAAGGAAGGCTTGCCTTACTGGATGGATGAAGTAAATGTCTGATAGATGAACTCTTTCAGGAGGCCATTGGGACGGACGAAGTCGCAATGAAAGCAGCCCTTGGTGTCAAAAGGAATCATTGATTCAAAAACCAGACAACCCTATGAAGAAATTCCTGGGTTTTCCGTGTCCTAGCTTGTAAGTGGGAACTCTACGTCATAGCGTCTCATTTAGATTCTTTCTTCACTCACTATCCCCCTTGTCCTCTTGGTGACCAGAATGAGACCAGCAGGTTCTTCTGGACCCAGTGAGATCAGAGCCTCCATCTCCAAACTACTTCCTCCTCCTTTTCTTCCTCAAAGTCCCACTGCCTCCTAAGTGGTCCCATTGTCCCCAAACCTTTTCTTTGGGAAAAATTCCTTCCACAATATATTTTTGGTTCAGTTTACTAATTCTTTTTTCTTAAGAAATGACCAAGTGATCTGAGAAATGAGTGCTATGTTTTACTGCTTTCTCTCTCTGTCTGTGTCTGTGTCGTCTGTGTCGGTGTCTGTGTCTGTGTCGTCTGTGTCCGTGTCGTCTGTGTCGTCTGTGTCTGTATCTGTGTCTGTGTCTGTGTCTGTGTCGTCTGTGTCTGTATCTGTGTCTGTGTCTGTGTCGTCTGTGTCTGTGTCTGTGTCGTCTGTGTCTGTGTCTGTGTCTGTGTCTGTGTCGTCTGTGTCTGTGTCTGTGTC
>NC_034597.1:53168351-53181146 GCF_900095145.1 Mus pahari | reverse complement strand
CACACACACACACACACACACACACATTGACTGACACATTTAAATCAGAACTC
This sequence comes from Mus pahari, assembly GCF_900095145.1. Lineage (NCBI taxonomy): Eukaryota > Metazoa > Chordata > Mammalia > Rodentia > Muridae > Mus > Mus pahari. The sequence goes on along the minus strand of NC_034597.1, from coordinate 53,181,093 downwards.
ACAGCCTGACTGTCATTGAGTCACCTGGGACTCATAAACCTGGGCCTTCTGACTTTGCACGTATGAAAGGCGAGCCTGAGGTTCTGCTTCAGAAAGCTTCCCCTCTTGCTGAGACTTGCTGAGACACACACACTTTGAGGAGCATAATTTTAAGTTGTCCAGCCTAGTTTCAACCATGGCATCCACGATGCTGAAGCCCTGATGGGCGCTCCTGTACGAGACTGCTCTTCCTGCATGAGACTGTTCTTCCCCCCTGGTTGTGGTCTCTTTTCAAGTCACCTGAGTTGCAAAGGTTCTTCCAGGTGTTTGCTTCAAACAGAACAACAGAAAAAGCAACTACTTTCAAACAAAAAGAGAGAGACACGATGTCTGGCTACCCTGGACATTCTGTTAGCAGGAACCACAGTCTTTAGGGGTCTTAATTTTAAGAGTCATGCTATCATATTCTCTCTCTTGGCCTTGGAGCAAGGTGTTGCAGCATCCCATAAAGTACTCTGATTTATGCACTCAGTGCTCCTCCCTATAAAATGAGGAGAAAAAAAATTGCATTTAAAAAAACCCTTCTGCAGGTAAGCTAATGAGATTTCAAGTTATTGTTACCTAATATGCATTTAATAACATGAATCTCAGAATAACTCCATATGTAAAATGCACTTAGCATTCTGGAATTGTCAGCAGCTGGAAGTAAGTTACATAATGTGACAGATGCAGTTGCCTCTCTCCAGACCCGCACTCTTCTCCCCTTTCGGCCTTGTTTCTGGCTCCACTCACCTTTCCTTCTCATTTTCCACACACTCCATCAACTCTCTGGCATCTTCCCTTAGATCTGTGTCCAACATCCCAGTAAACTCCAAGAAACCTTCTAATATCCAGTATCCCACTAGCTATATCTTTGTGGATAACTCACTGGGGACCAATCATCATAGTGATGACCTCAGAACCAAGGCCACTACCACTTTCCCAACACCTTCGGGTGCCAGGTTGTGTTCTGCTTATGTCAACTAAATTATCTCATCCAACCCTGAGACGTTAAAGCTCTTGAAATGCTGCTTTCCAGAAAGATTAGATTAGGTCAACTACGTTATTAACAATAAATATATCTTCCTTCTTCAACTCTCAAGTAGTTTTTGGATTTTATTGGTGTGAATGTACACATATGGTATTAATTTGAAAGGTCCAAGAAACAACACAGTGGAAAGTTAGTCCCCCTTCTTATCTCTCTCATTAAGACTCTGCCCAGGGGCAGCCCCTTCCACTTTATAGTAAGAGTCCATTAAAGATACTATCTTTGATGCCTTTAAAAATTTTGACAATAACTATGTGTAAATGCTTAGTAATGCACTCGATCTTATAAACACAGATTACAACTTAGAATACATAGTATCCATAGTCATGACAATGACATCATCTGATTATCCCTACAATACTGTGAGGAAGGTAGAAGATAATCTACTACACATGAAGAAACTGTCCCTTGCAGCTAGTGCCACAACTTTCTTTCAGTCCCGGCTTCTGGGAGCCCGTCTCTCACTTTCTCTTACATGGAGTCTCATTACAAGCTGAGTCCAGCTCCCTTCTTGGATAGCATCTGTCTGGCCCCAGCTTCATTCTCACTCAGCCAACACAGGCTCTCTGTTTACTTCCTGCCCTTTGACATGATCAGGTACCAATGTCTATAGGAGGATGAAACATTCCCTCTCAAACCCTTGCCTCATCCCTGGAAATGGTGAGGTTTACATTACATAGCCAAAGGGATTTTGCAGCTGTGTTCAAGTTGACAGACTTTGAGGCGATGGGATCACCTTTGAATATAGGGTGGCCTCAACACACGCTTAAGTCTTTCAAGGTGGAACATTCCCTACTGAATCTGAAGCGATGTGGCAGTGTGAGAAAGGCTTCTACACTCTTGTTGGCTCTCAAATGGGGGCCTTGTACAAGAACCAGAGAGAGGCTACAAGGAGCCAGCAGTGGTCTCTAGCTGACAACCCACAAGGAAACAGGGGCCTCGGTCCAAGAGCCTAATGGAACTGAATTCTGCCAACGATGTTCAGGAGCCTGGAAATGGATTCTCCCTAAGAGCCTTTGAAGGGAGTGAGGCTGGAACAATGCCTCTATTTCAACTTTGTAGGGTGTCAAATAGAAAACAAGCTGTGCCAACCGGTCCCCTAACCTATGAGACAGTAAATATACCTTTTTTTTCCTTTTCCATGTGGTATGCATGTTTGTATATGCTTGGGTTCACATCTATGTCCTTTTGAGCATATAGAAGCCAGAGGTTGACATTAGTTCTACACATTGATCTATTTCTACAGCCTCAAATTTGCTATTTTTTAGAGATTTTTTTCAGGTATGTGTGCATGTATACATAAGTGTAGGTGTCTGTCGAGGATAGAGGTGTCAAAACATCTAGAAGCTGAGTTATAGACAATTGTGAGCCACTGATACAGGTCCTGGGACCCAAACTTTGGTGCTCATGAAACAGTACATGACAGTACATGATCTTAGCTACAAACCATGTCTCCAAATGTCTAAATTTGCTATTTTTAAGCCGTGAGGGCTGTGTTAATTGTTTCAACAGCGGTAGAAACTCATGTGTCTTGTGATCACCTGAGCTTACTGGCCAGCCTTCAGGTGGGTCCCAACCCTACTTCCATTAACTAAAGAGGAAAGGAAAACAGTCAAGGGGAGAAGCACTGTGAAGAAACCTTGCCTCTCTCTAGTCACGTTCTCTCATGCTCCTGGGATGGACTGAAAGCTTGGGATTGCTGGACCATTTTTTGGTACCGCTGAGCAAGTTTCTTCTCTGGAACTGATAGACATTTAGCAACTTTTTTTTTTTTTCATCTCCTAGGCCTATGTTAACACTGGGACATAGCGAAGGCTTCCTTGCAATATCTTACATGTCAGCAGAGGTGTTTTTCCCTTAAGGGTTATCATTGCTAAAGTGTGTTGAATACAATGGACATACTCTGAAAAATGGGGGTACGGGAGGGGAGGGGCACAGCCCAAAGAGAGAGTTCACATCTGAGCAGGAGCGGGGTGGGCTAAGAATAGAAGCAACATTGCTTAAGGCTTTATGCAGTATGATGGTAAGCATAGCTCTAGCTCTAGATTTTAGGCACAAGAGAATGAATCTGCGAAGGGGCGACCTTGTATTTAGGGCTTCCGTGTGAGGAGTCCTTATAAGCTAACAGGGTTGCTGCATCTCTCTCGGCGGTCCTGGCAGGGATGCTGTGAACAGAGACTATGGTAACTGGAAACTGTGATTCCATAGCTCGGATATCCAGAGAGCGTGGAGATAAGGCGGGGAGGGATGGAGAGGCGCTTTGATGGAGCCGCAGGCTGGTCGCTGGAGCCGCTGTCTAGTGCTGCAGCCTCTTAACCTTACTGAATGATGTGGAGCTCAGGAGGAGGCCACTTCCTGTTTCCATCCCCAATTCCTGTCCTTAAAGAACATTCTGGAGGCATGATTTCACAGTCCTTCACAGTTTTGCCCAGCTTGCTCCCTTTGGCCAATCTGTATGCATTAACTAATGTCTACTCTGCATATCTGTGACTTTATCTCTGGCAAATGACAGCTCATGATGCTGCTGATAGTTAAGGATGGTAAGGACATGCATAGGATCCCCTTCCTGTTAAGGATTGGCTGTTCCTTAGAGGGAAGAGCAGCTTCAGGGTTATTTCTAGACTTCGTTTCCCTCACACTCAATTTAGGAAGAAGAAAAGAAGCTAAAATAGAAAAAGATTTGCAGAAAACACAAAAAGAAACTGAAGTATAAAAAGATGACCATGAAGCATGTGCACGTTGAGGTATAAGAAAACTCTTCATGGCTTGCTTACAGTTCAAAACGAGGACCAGCCCACGCCTACTTCATATTTCTCATTTATTTATAGCAGGCAGCCAAGAGATGCGTATGATCCCACATCTTAGCATGCAGAGCTGTCTGTCCCTAATACGCAATGCAGTGCACAAGGAATGCTTGCAGAATCGACGCACATGGAAGACTGAAAATGTCATGCTGCACTTGTGGCTGCTTCAGATCTCACCTAATGAATGAGCAGGGTCACCGAGAGAGTGTGGGGGCCATCAGGAGCTTCGTGTTTCTTCTGTCAGTGCCAAATAATTCTTTCTGCCAGATGGGACAAGACGGGATGTTTAACTGCTCCTTATTACCACGTAACTGGCCTGCACTGCCTTGGTATTGCTCTCCAATCCCTTGGTCTCTGTGGAGCTCTGAGTCCTTATTACCTCCAATTGGAACGCACCACAAATCATGCTGTTCTCTTCATTCTCTCCCACCTCAAAGTCATCCCACCATCCTGCTCCAATTAGAGCCCCTTCCACTAGGATGGTCCAGGCACGTTCTCTCCTCGCCTATCCACACTGGCTCTTTCAGGACAGCTCTCCTCTGGGAACCAGAATGTTACAGACCCTTTTCAAAATACGTCAAGTCTGTTGCAGGTTGCCTTCGAGTGGATGAAGACTTCAAGTCAAGGAGCTAGAGGGTCTGAAGGCCTCTCTCTGACCAGATGGAAGTCGTTACACCGGAGTGTGCTGATGACTACAAAATCGTGGCCATATTGTTCTCACAACCACGAAATGGCAAACAAAGTTCCCCTCCGCGACGCCAGCGCACGAGCTCCGCTTCCATTTGCTGCTATAAATTCTGTCCTGTTGCTGCCAGTAAACATCAGCTGTTCAAGTGAAATAGTAAACCCGAATGTGTCTGTTGGAGGAAAGTAAAAAAAATAAAAAAATAAAAAAAATTACACGCTGCATAAATGCTGATGCAGAAGGATTTTCAATACAGTCCACGGGGGTCGGGAAGGGAACACGGTGAGCTGAACCACAGGCCTTTCACACTAAGCTCTTAGCTAAAAACACTTGACAGACTCTGGGTCACTCAACATACATTTTCAACACAAGGGCATATGAATGCAGTCTCGGACTTTCGGTCTTAGACTATGAGTTCAGAGCCCTACATGGACGGTGATTGGGGTTAGCAGAGAAAGCACACACAGGCAATGCAAAAGGAGAGAAGACAAATGTTCAAGTTCACCCAAAGCTGCCAGAACACAGGGAGAAGTTATTTGCTGACAGTCTGACAGCCGAAGAATGAGCCCAGGAGCTGCTGTTCTACCATACATACCGTGTCTTCTCGCTGCTGTGACTAAGTGCTTGATCAGAAGCAACGCATGGAAGACCGAAGGCAAGGCTGTGGAGTGGCTTTCAGCAGAGGCAGCGGCAGAGGCTGGTTGCTCACATCTGGGCAGATGGGGAACAGAGATGGGATGGGAAATTCAGCTACACTGTTCTGGAAAGGAAAAGAGAAAAGGCTGGAGATTCATCTGAATGTCACCGCATGATTTGTGGCAGCGGAGTTTTGCCATTTCCTTTTTGTTGTCCAACTTTTCTGCTATAATACAACCCAAATAAATGAATGTCATGCACAATGTCACAGATATAGGGCTCTTAACAAACAGTTTAACTTGAATTCAGTCAGAGAAAAACAATATGCAAAGTCAACAAGATGGTGTGCTAGCTGCCACCTCCCATGAGCTCAGAAATAATAAAATAATAAAAAGAATGACACACACAATATACACACACATACATAATACATACACATACATAACACACATAACACACATACACATAAACACACACAGATGCATACATGCATACACATATAACACACATATATATACACATATAACCTACATAACATATATACACACACATACACACATACATACACATACACACAGATAGCCACATACACACATACAATACATACACACATACACACAAACACACACATATATACACATACATACACACACATAACATACACATACACACCGACAGCTATAGGAAGAGACCAAGACAGGTGATATTAAATACTGTATCTAGACATGGCTGGCTTCTAGATTAAATAAGAATATGAAAGTCAGTCTGGGGGAATTAAGATGCTTCAGTACTATAAAATAACATCATACGTTGATTTTTATGACGATGAAAAGTATGTGACAAGATACATGTAATAACGCATTTGTCTTCAAAAGTCAAGACTGTGTGTTTGTGTTTGTGTGTGTATGTGTGTGTGTGTGTGTGTGTGTGTGTGTGTGTGTGTGTAAGAGAGAGAGAAAGAGAGTGAGGGGGAGAGGACAAGAGAAAGAATAAAGTTAAAAAATTATACTTCAAAGCTTCAAAATTCCTAAGGTGGCTTTTAATCTAAGTCACATAAAGAACAAGCAGGTCTGGTTACTGTGTATAAGTCAGTTAGATATTTTTTTCAAATGTGAGAGTTTCTGAAGCAGTAGAGAGTTCTACTATTCCAAGAAGTCATTTGTCTCTGAAATAAGTAAGATAAACTTCTAAAAAGTCATTTTACTGGGCTGGAGAGATGGCTCAGTGGTTAAGAGCACTGACTGATCTTCCAAAGGACCCAGGTTCAATTCCCAGCACCACATGGCAGCTGACAACTGTCTGTAAGTCCAGTTCCAGGGGATGTGACACGCTCACACACAGTCTGCAAGTAGGCAGAACACCAATGTGAATAAAATAAAAATAAATGCATCATAAAACAGAACAAGAGATATTTCTTAAAAGCCATTTTATCAAGTGATTGGTTGACTGGTTATTTTGGCTTTATTTTCTATTCTGTAATAAAATAGACAGATTAAAGCAATGTAAAGAAGAAAAGATTTATCCATTGTGTAGGGAAGTTGAATTGGAAGACACTTGAAGCGACTGGTTATATGGCTCCTCCCACCAGGGAGAGGAGGACGAGGAAGGCAGGCCTGTATGCTCAGGCCAGGCTCTTACACAGGCCCACCAACAGTTAAGACAGGCCTTCTCATATTAACTGATGTAATCACGACAGTTCCTCACAGACATACCTCGAGGCCCATCTCCATCTCTCAGCTAGTTCTAGGTCCGCCAAGCTGACAACACCAACCATCATGTTGATGTGTTAGAGTCTTGGCCTATGTAGCCCAGGCTGCCCATAGTCTATGAACTCTTGGCCATAGTCCTGCCTTAGCCTCTCAGGTGTTAGAATCACAGGTATGTCCAGTGAGCATGCTTTTAAAAGCCACTTTAATTGTTGTATTACTAGTTCAATACCTATGACGGAATGACATTGCTTTTTAATGATTTCCTATCCGTTCAGTTCTTTGGGTCTCACAGGATGCCATTTGGAGATAATCATGAGCTCCAGTTCTATTCTTCTGCAGTCCAGCCCCACAGTCTGAAGCATGGCTGAAACATATGAATATCTGCAGATCATTTACACACAAGTACACTTTCCAACGCATACAGACTTATGTAGTGCCCTCTGAGACCTGAACAGCTCAGGAGCACATTTCGGTTTTGGTCACTTTTCATTCCTGTTTCTTGATATAGCTAATTCCAGCGGTCCTCAGACTCAGGCTCTGCCCTAAGAAATTTAAGGTCTCATGGGAGGCTGATAGGTAAACAATCGAAGAGATGTCTGAGGAAAGAGATGAGCGGAGTGTGGAAGAAAACAGAGATATTTTACCCCAGGTAAGAGATTGAGCAGGCATGAGGGAGAGAGAGCAGCTTCTTCCCAAAGCTGCCAGGGCTGGATAATAAAGGCTGTGGCCATGGTGCCAAGTCATATTGGCATGAACTGTCCTTATTATTAATTTATTATTATTAATTATCATTTGAGATGCATGTTCGCTTCCTAATGAGAAAGATCAAGGAAGGGTATGGATCGGGGACGCTGAGATACATGGAGGAAGGGGAAACTGTACGCAGAATATGAAAAATAATCTATTTTCAATATTTTTTTAATGTAAGATTGGTAGCCACCACACTCTAGGTCCCCTTGACTTTCCTGTCAGAGCCAAGGTCATTCATACTGACTGGATGGACATGCAAATATATGTATCTCAACGGAGTAGTTGACTGAAGAGATCGACGAGGGCAGGAGATGCCTTGAGCTTCTGGGATGAGAGCAGGAGGGTGGGAGCAATCTCTGCTTCTCCCCTAGCAGCTGCACAGGGTGAAAGAATACCCGCAGATGCTCCAACAGCCCCCTGCCAGTCATCTCCATCCTCAGAGCAAACAGAACTTCAAAAGATCTGTGGGAGCATCCCTAATAAGTCAATGATTTTATCATTTGAAAACCAGGCACCCATTTTGAGTACACTTAGTCTGAAGCACTTACAGACTGTTTCCAGCAATTGACTCCAGTGTGCTCACTGGGAACTCTGTAGCCAAGCACACTGGCTTGCTGCTACAGCATCACCAACCAGAGCCTCATTGTTTGGTTTCTTTACAGGAACCAGAGTCATTATAAGCTCACACAAGCTGAAAGAACCACTTGGCAGAATGGTAGTGTTTGAACTTAAGAACAATAATGTATGGGGGCAAGTACCAGATAATTGGAGGAATTCACCAAGACTGGAGACAAAATAACTGCTGGCAAACCACAAATGTTCACATCTTTTATAATCCTCTGAAACGAATCTGAGCTCCAGTTGTCCTGTACTACTTACAAGGCAAGGAGAACATGAGCATAAAGTGTGTGTGTGTGTGTGTGTGTGTGTGTGTGTGCAAGGCCATGTTGCTGGAGCACCCTTCAGCTCACTAAAGAGGCCACTTAAAAGATGCAGCAGCCCCAGGAGTGTATGTTCTGAGGTATTTGTTTAAACCATAAATCCTCATGTGTCTATTGTAGTTTTAGACATCAAGGAAACAGATGCCCCAAATGTGTGCTAATAGGGTAGTAACCTTGCACTTAGCAAGAGGCTTATAGACAGGGGGAGGGGTCAGGAGGCTCCCTGGTGAGAAAGAGGAAGTCTTCCGGAGTGTCCCAGGTTGAAGATCAATGGCATGAGGTGGCTTGAGGTGGGCAATATAGATGGAGCGCATTCTACATGGTCTGGGAATCTTACTGACCCTCTGAATGTGCCTCAGTCTCTAACCTGTATCACTGACCACACCCTAGTTATCCTCGGTCACTTTCTGCAGAGATTGAAGCTCAGAGAACTTCTGTATATCTGCTGTTACAGTTTTAAGTGTTGTGTGGCCTGAAAATTCATGTTTTGAAAATCTGTCCCTTAGCTTGGTGTAGCCTTTATGGGATGGAACCCAGAGGGAAATCCTTGTGTCTCTGGATGGGTTGACCTCAAAAAGGAAAGCTGGAGTAAGCTATCATGAGAAAGAGTTCTTTTTCGTTGTTTTTTTTTTTTTTTTTTTTCCAAGACAGGGTTTCTCTGTGTAGCCCTGACTGTCCATCCTGGAACTCACTCTGTAGACCAGGCTGGCCTCGAACTCAGAAATCTGCCTGCCTCTACCTCCCAAGTGCTGGGATTAAAGGGGTGTGCCACCACTACCCGGCGAGGAAGAGTTCTTACAAGAGCAGACAGGACCTTTACTGGCTCTCAGCTCCCCTTTGGCTATATGGCCTCTTCCGCACAAGGACAGAGATCATAAGACTCTCACCAGAGATAAACTAATGTCAGCGCACATCTTCAGACCTCTCCAAAGAAAACAAGATAAACTATATTTCCTTATAAAGTTAGACTGCCTCAGAAGTATGGTTAGTAATGAGAACAGACTAACATGTAGGTTGGCCCATTGTCTGTTTGTATGTTCCCCTAGGCTTGGGCAGGTCCTCAAGACTGACGTTGGGGGTCTGCAGAAGCAATTTTTTCTTGTACCAAGTCACCCATTCAGGTTCAAGGCAATGGAAAGCAGATACAAATCTTTCTGAGGGCACCCAAGGTCCAGGGATTTTCTCCAGGTCTCAGTTAGGCTCCTAATTGAAATGGTAGCACCTCCTAGGAAATGTCATCTGATAGATCCTTGCAACCCTAACATCTCACAATACTCAGTGGCCACTCTGATCTCATTACTTAGGTTTCCCAGTGTATCCTTCCAAGAGGAATATCACATAGCATGAACTTATGAATCTGAAGAAACATCAGTTGGCAACCTGAGTTAGCACTTAAGATATAGTGCATGCCTACAAATCAACTCCCAAAGTGCAGAATCCACATACTTTGTACTAGGGGCCCTAGTTTCAAAGAGGAAGACAAAATAGGCCAATAACTATGAGCACCCTCCTGTCATGACATAATCAGAAATACCAACTTCAATCTTGATTCTATAAGGGAATAAATAATTATTGAATCTTTGTTGGGAGAAACTCTTAACAGATATGTAAAGCATTGACTCTCTCTCTCTTTCTGTGTGTTTGTATGTGTACCAAGTCTAACCACAGAACAAAATAGATGTTTTAATATATTATTTAATTAGTTAATTGAGAATTTTACACAATCACACACACAATGTATTTTATGTTGACCATCTTCACTGATTCATTTACCCTTCTAATTCTTCTGGGATGCTCAGCCCCAAAGCTGGCCCCTCCCAACTTCATATCATATTTGTTTATTTTTTTTTTAATTAACCAACTGAGTTCTATTGGTGCTGCCCATATACGCATGGATGTGGGACTGTCCACTGGAGCATGGTCAACGTACCAGAGACCACACTGCTAAAGAAAAGTGGCTCCCTCTCCCTTAGCATCCATCAACTGCCAATAGTTCCTCAGCTAGGGGTGGGGCCTTATGTGTCCCTCTCAAAGCCATGCTGGCATGATGGTTGGTTTGATCTTGTGCGACAGCCTAGGTAGCCATGAATTCATGAATGCAGCAGTGGTGTTATCTGATGGCACCAACCCCAGACCTTCATGACCTTCAAGTCCATTCGTCTTCCCTGATATTCGTCTTCCCTGATATTCTTAAAAGAGTCTTTGGATTTCAGCTTTAGACGGCATCTTCATCAAGGAACAGTACAGATTTAGACAAAGGAAGAACAGAGTTTCTAGTTCAGCAACTTGGGGGAGTTAACTGGTAAAGCTTGCAAAGACAGATTGCTGGGCCAGTAAGGGTTCAAAACTGTCCTCGGTGCCAGCTGTGTCCCTCCAATTTCAAGTGTTAGACACTTAATCCCCAAAGCCACACGTTTGTGGTATTTGAGATGTAGAACCTTTGAGAAGTGACCAAACTCTTGAAGATAGAAGCCAATGGGTTAATGGGTATGCTGAGATTACATGGTGATTAAAAAAAAAAAAAAAAAAAAAAAAAGGTTGCTCTGCAACTCCGTGTGGGGGTCCAGTCATGGATGATGGAGTAGGAAGGCCCTCACCAGATGACAAAACCATGCTCTTAGACTTCACAGCTTGTAGAACTGTGATCAAAATAAACCTCTGATTTTTGTAAACTCTCCCCACATGTGGTATTTGGTTTTAAGAACAGAAAATGAAGCAAGATGTAACATCGGGCTGTTCTACCTGTTCCCAAGTTCCAGAAATAGCAACTCCGAGACCGAATTATTTATGAATAAATGCCTAGGCCACGAGCTTTGGCTCATTCTTGCTGGCTTGTGACTCAGTTACCCTGTTTGTTCTAAGTCCTGCCATTTGGCTGCTTACCTCTCCTCAGGTTCAAGAGACCATCTCCATCAGCACTCAGAGCGAATCTCCTTCCATGCCTGATTCCATCCCAGAATCCTCTCTCCTTTCCAGAACTCCCGCCTCCTATTCTCTACCTAACCTAACAGGCCAACAGCATTTTAATTGGCAGGTGATGTTTCCATACAGTACACAAGAGATTCTCTCTACAGCAAGGCAGTGGTTAGTTGATCTCCTTGGTAAACGAGTTAGGGATGGTGAAGGGGGCTGGGCATGGCTTGTCGTCATTACTGTCTTAGGTACAGAAAGCTTAGCTGCCTCTGCTTACCCTTAACTGCTTCCCCCTTAACAATTCTTCACATTTTGGGGAAACATATTCCAGTCTCCCAAAGTCCATCTTCTTCAACACCAGCCAATTCAAACTCATAAAACAATCACATTTTCCTGTATATCAAGATATCTACAGATTTTCTAAGAGAAAGTCAGCCTGCTAAATCCAGGAGGGCCTCCCAAGGCTGAGTTGAAAAGGACAGTGGTTAGTGAGGTCCTTGGAGCTCATCAGCTAACTCTCTACCACACTGAGGAGTGTCAATGTGCTTTCCTGTGAAGCTGCATGTTTGTCTTTAATGTGGTATCACTTACAAGCAAGTTCCCCTGCCATGTGGGCCTGGCAGCTCATAAGACTTGCCTGGAACTTATTCCAGGTGATAAACTTCTCACAGATACTGGATGGTAGGTTCATTTTGCCTATGAAAGGAGCAGATAGAACACGGCAGGATGATTCCAGTGATCTCCTCACAGATATCCCAAGTGGATCACTCCCTATGGGTACTGAATTCCTGGTTTCCTGTCAGCCATGTAACCCTGATTTCTGTGTTCTTCCTCTTTGCAATAGCCTAATGCCGGATGGTGGTTCTATAGCTACAAGCATGCTCGGGGGGGGGGGTCACAGAGTCACAGGACAGTGTGTTTACAGAGGCTGGGGAGCTTCAGAAGTCTGCCAAGTGATGAAAATGAGGACTGGGTGCTGGTGGGGCTGGAGGAGATGGCTTAATGTGACTGCTCACTCCTCATGCTTCTTCTTACAAGCAGTGATAACTAAATTGTCTTTGATTGAAAGAAGAAGCAAAAGGAAGGACATGGGAAGGAAGGCCATGGGAAGGAAGGGCCTGGGGAGGAAGGCCATGGGGAGGAAGGCCATGGGGAGGAAGGCCATGGGAAGGAAGGCCATGGGGAGGAAGGGCCTGGGGAGGAAGGCCATGGGGAGGAAGGCCATGGGGAGGAAGGAC
>NC_034597.1:53158474-53167161 GCF_900095145.1 Mus pahari | reverse complement strand
CCTGGGGAGGAAGGCCATGGGGAGGAAGGCCATGGGAAGGAAGGTCCTGGGAAGGAAGGTCCTGGGAAGGAAGGCCATGGGGAGGAAGGCCCTGGGAAGGAAGGCCATGGGGAGGAAGGCCATGGGAAGGAAGGCCATGGGGAGGAAGGCCATGGGGAGGAAGGCCATGGGAAGGAAGGCCATGGGGAGGAAGGTCATGGGAAGGAAGGCTATGTGGAGGAAGGCCATGGGGAAGAAGGCCATGAGGAGAAAGGCCATGGGGAGGAAGGTCCTGGGAAGGAAGGCCCTGGGAAGGAAGGCCATGGGGAGGAAGGCCATGGGGAGGAAGGCCCTGGGAAGGAAGGCCATGGGAAGGAAGGCCATGGGGAAGAAGGCCATGAGGAGAAAGGCCATGAGGAGAAAGGCCATGGGGCGGAAGGTCCTGGGAAGGAAGGCCACGTGGAGGAAGGCCCTGGGAAGGAAGGTCCTGGGAAGGAAGGCCCTGGGGAGGAAGGCCATGGGGAGGAAGGCCATGGGGAGGAAGGCCATGGGGAGGAAGGCCCTGGGAAGGAAGGCCATGGGGAGGAAGGCCATGGGAAGGAAGGCCATGGGGAAGAAGGCCATGAGGAGAAAGGCCATGGGGAGGAAGGTCCTGGGAAGGAAGGCCATGTGGAGGAAGGCCCTGGGAAGGAAGGTCCTGGGAAGGAAGGCCCTTGGAAGTAAGGCCATGGGGAGGAAGGCCATGGGGAGGAAGGCCATAGGAAGGAAGGTCCTTGGAAGGAAGGCCCTGGGGAGGAAGGCCATGGGAAGGAAGGCCACGGGGAGGAAGGCCATTGGGAAGCTCAGAGAGAAGCTGCTGGTCACTGTAAATACCACCAACTGCTACAGAGATTAGGTGATCCTTCTGGACCACCTGTCATGTGTCCTGAAGAAGCTTTGGGGCCCTAGATTTGGAGCCCTGGGGATAGGTCACTGAATGTTCAGAAAGCATCTCCATCCTCTACCTCTCTTTTCTAAGAAGCTGAAGCAGCAGGTGACGGCAGTGAGACAGGGTCCCCTTCCTTCCCTCTCCTCTTTCCCTCTCTCTTCCTTTCTCTTTTCCTCTTTGTCTTCCTTCCTCCCGTTCCCTACCCTCCCCCTCCTGCCACCCCATATGACCGACAATCAAGAAGTCTGTGGACTGATCTGTCAGCCTCCTTCAGATCTGTATTCTTTGCTCATCTCTCATCTTCCAGTTGTGCCACACACTGGTGAGCAGAGCCTAGAATCAATTATTTCACTATGGGGTGAAAAATTGGTGCTTCCTGAATCCTTCCACTCCTTCAACACTGTTGGCTAACATTCTACTGCAAAGAGAAGTTCCCCTGTTCTGAAAAATAAAAACACACAAAACCCATCTCAACACATGTTTATCCTTACCATGTGTCCCCTGGTTAGCAGCAAGCCTCTTGATGGTATTGCTGGCTTTTGGCACTGTGGCTGGAGTAAGATGCCAGATGTGCACACTCTCCAGGCAGTGGGCGTGCTTGACCATGTTGTATTTAATGTGCATGTACTCAACGCAGGTATTTAGTGTCCACTGTGTGTCAGACACTCTTCTGGGAGTTTGAGATGCAAGACTGAAGAGAAAAGCCATCACTCTCTTTATAAATACTTCTTCATGGGTCGCAAGGCAGGAGGCAAGCATTGTAAAGGGACAACTAGAGCTATGCCAGACAAGAAGGTAGTAGAGGGGGAAAGACCTTGGAAGGAAGGTTGCAGTTTTGGTTGATAGGATTCCTGAGAAGGAAAGGCCAGCAAAGGCTCTCAGAGTTAGGGGTCCAGGTCATGCAGATGTTGAAAGAGTGATAGTGTGCCTCCCCCCACGGGAGAGCCTCAGAGTGGGAAAGCCCAGCTGGGAGGATCGGTAGCATGCCCTGTAGGGTCTGTCCTGGGTGCCACCATCAGGGTTATAATTTATACTCTGAATGGCATGGTCACCCACTGCAGGCTTCTAAACATTCTCTCCATCATCAAACCACATCACCAACCCCCATCTCCCGGACAGTTCTCAGTAAGGGAGTGACTGTGTGACTTAAGAGGAATTGTTTAGTGGCTGATGACTCCAGTTTCCAGGGAGTAGGTTCACATAAGAAGGACCACGGATTTGCAGAGATTAATAAGTGGTGTGTCCCAAGTCGCTGTCTATTAAGGAGTAAAGCCTTCATCCAACTGAGCCCATTAACTATCAGTTTATAAAAGAGCAGACGCACAGACTTCGATAAGAAATGAAGTGGGGTTGGGGGTTATCTTTGTTGATGGATGGTGCAGCCTCCGGCTCCTGGCTTCGGAAAATTTCATCTCCGTTTTCTCCTCTGTTTGGCAATGTAAATGCTATCATGCTTAGTGTTGGGCAAGGCTCTGCTATTAATCTTGTCTTTTCTCATTGAGGTGTCTCATCTCTCCAAAAGACGACATTTCTAAGGTTGTGAGTGCAATAAACTCAAGATCCTGGGACACGGCTCTTAAGAAGACAGTTTCACGAGCTGTAAAAAGTCGTCACGGTTTGTCAAGTCAGCAGATCTCCCTTTCGGCCATCTGACGGCACTAATGCCTTTCTTGGAGAGAACTCACTATTGTTCCCGTCCTTTGCAAAGCGCTTGGTGGGAAGAACTCTTTTACACAGCGGACCTTGTGTAGCAACCTTAGCCGTTTGCAATCCAGAGAAGAATTTTCCTTGATAGTTTTGCATATTTGTTTTGGCTTCTTTGTTGTGGGGATAGACCACCAACTAGAGAATTCCAATGGCAGCTAAAAAATAAAAAAGGTAAATTTTAGGGAATGAGATGAGAAAAACCTAGTTTTGTTTTGTTTTGTTTTTCTGGTGAAGTAACTGCAGCAAAAGAAAAATGATTTGTGATGTTCTCTGTGTTGCACTCAATATCATAATTCGTACCATGGTTCACTGTAGAAAGATCTGGTGAAACAACGAACGAGGCCATAGCTGAGGGTGTGGAGGAAACGGGAGAGTGCTTTTTGTATTTTAACCATGGGAAATTGAACAGTGTATCTACTATGAAATTCTTAATGTGGAATGATTTGGCTACTTTCACATACAGTGAAAAGGCTGTATTCTACTCCTAGATACAGTAGGATAGTGTGGGTCCCAGCTCCTCCCAAGGCTAAAACATCCACTTGATGAGTGGTGTGGTCAGAGTGACTTGCTATGCAGATAAGAGCCCAGATACAAACTGTAAGATCAAAGCTGAAACTCATTACAAGGTATCTGGGGAGGGGGACATTCTTTTATACAGTCTGGACTATTCATTTTAGCAAATTTGGCCAATAATCATAGAGTGTAGCCTCTAACGCCCAAGAACCGTGAGTACTTCAAAGTATTGGCTCAGTCTTGCTCCAGCTGATATCAGAAAGCAACCTCATTCCACCCTGTCCTCCCCATTGATCATCTCCAGATGCCCTTTGGTCACTGAGGTTGACTAAGCACCAGCTGTGCATCTGGTAGGTTGCCGGATGATGTCACATGCCCTGAATAGTGTCCAGTGTTGGATCCCTCCCGCCCCCGTCACACTAGTGAGTGCCAAGTGAGAGATGAGCATCATCCAACAGTCAAGAGCCCCACCAAGGTCTAAGCTGCTTCTTCAAGCCTTGTACAACTCCATGGAGTTCTATGGGAGGTCGAATGAGTTTCATGGCTGTATTTACAATGCATACTATTAGCTGCATTCCCATTGTCTACTATATTCATGTCTTGGAAACTCCTGACAAAAACTTGGCATTTTAAAAGCAATGGTGATCCATCAGCATTGAACAATAAGATTTTAATTTTGCGAAGCACACAGTTTTCAGTTTTCAAAACTTTGGGTGCCTGCGTAGTCCACAGTGGTATTCCAGGTCAGCTGGAATACCACTGTGCTTTGGGACATTTGCCCGAGTCTCTGTAGAACATATGCTTTCTCTGTCGCTGAGTTATACACTTACATGTGAGGGAGGGTGACAGAAAACATGAGAAGGCTCTCTGTTCTGTAAGTAAACCATTATGTTCTGTAAGAGTAGAAAACTTTGTTACATTCAGGGGAAGTCCCATAGTTCATAATACATGGTAATCTCGCACGTGTGAACCTGGATGTTTTGTGCAGCATCAGTTGCCGAGGTGCGATAGTGCTTTGATCAAAATACTAGCAAACACTCTACAGTACTCAAATCAGTGAACCTTACTGAATCTTAGTTCAGAATTAGTAGCATTTTTGAGTTTGAGAGCATAGTAGGTCACTGGGTGATATAAACAGACAACATTGCAGAATCAACTGCCTGGGTCATAGAGCTGGCACTAAAGGCACAGGGCTGCATCCAAGCCCTTCCGTCTCCGAGGTTGCCTTTCACCACGCAGGGCCTTCCAGTGTCACTCCCAGGAATCAGAGAAGTCTGTGAGATGAACACCTCAGAAGTGGGACGACTCTAGAGGGGTTGCGGTTTTGCTTTCTCATCGCTCAGGTTAGGACAGCAAAATGTTCAGGAGGTAAGTGAGGAGCTCAGGGCTCTTCAGTGCTTTTTTTTAGTAGTACCAAGTACTACCTATGCCAGTAGAAACCTGTAATGTGATGGCTATCAAATGCTTGTCCTGAAGACTGTGTGACTGAAGAACTGAGTGTTCAACTGAAATGTAACTAGCCAGCAGGGTGGCACTGCTGCACGCCGTATCTGAGCATTCTCCTTATCATCTATACTCTGCTTCTGTTAAGAGGTGGCACATCCAAACCCCCAAAATGTCTACTTGCCATAGCGTTGCGTCACACATTAAACATACCAGCAGGTCAAAATAAGAAATGGAAATGCCTCCTGCATCCATGGTTATACGAGTGACACGAGATTCGTCATGGAAG
This sequence comes from Mus pahari, assembly GCF_900095145.1. Lineage (NCBI taxonomy): Eukaryota > Metazoa > Chordata > Mammalia > Rodentia > Muridae > Mus > Mus pahari. Next base: position 53,162,302 of record NC_034597.1, on the reverse strand, counting down.
CCAAGTTGTCTGACCTATTTAACATGCTTTGAGTAAACACCGTCTCCACAGTCTTTGACATGTCTTTACATTATTTATTCCCATGGAGGTGGCATATAGGACAACTTGAAGAAGTCAGTGTTTTCCTTCCACTACAAGGGTTCTAGGGACTGAACTCAGGTTATTGAGTTTGGTAACCTGGACCTTTATCCACGGAGACTTCTCCAGGTTTTTTATTTTAAATCTAGTTTTCACCTTACTAGCCTGAAATGGACTTGAGTGAAATGGCAAAAGCCTCTGCCTGCTGAGCCATCTCACTAGCTCTGCTTTCTGTCGTCTCCGTAAGGAAGTTAAAACTGGACTGGATGGCAGCATACAGCCCTCTGTGTCTTTCTCACTTTAAAAACAATTCCAAATGATCTATAAAATGAAAAGTTGCTATTTTTTTTTTTCTAAGTCTAACACCTTCATAGTCTGCAGAGGCCTGTCGTGGCTGAGGTGTGAGCAGACCTCACTGTTGTGAGACAGGCCCAGCACTGTACTCTCTGCAGGCCCTTGTCACCTCAGAAGCTCACTGAAACTTCTTGACTTGCCTCCTGTGCTCAGTTTCAGCAAATTATTGGGGGGCGGGGGAAAAAGTCCCTGCTGAGTGGAGCTGGGTATGAAGGTGGAGATCTGCCAGCTCGTACACCATCAAGGCTTCCCAGGAAGCTAGCGTGATTCTGAAAGAGCCACTGCTCTCTAGATCACACCACCCACCGACTCCCCACATCAGACAGTCTGCCATCAGGAAATCAGACGGGACCTTCAGAGAAGCTATTCAAAGGGGAGGGACAGGCTGGCTTCATAGTTTGCTACTGCTCAGTGGCTTCAAAGGCCAGCGGTCTCCCTTCACATGATTCGGGAGACAATTGGGCTTTCTTGTCTCTGTAATGTCTGGCCCAGAAGTCTTGTTTTTCAACCTCTGTCTTCTAAGTGGCGGCGGGGGGGGGGGTTAATTAGACAAAATTTTCAAATTTTCGTCAGTGACTATCCACCCCGACCACCCCCCTTTATTGGCCAAATGACCTCTTCTTAAAATATCTTTGGTGTTCTTTTCTGAACTGAGAATCACCCACCCACAGGGTTATCTGTTCCATATTTTCATCAGAAGAAAGTCAAGGAGGTTTGGAAGTGGAACAGTAAGTTTGGCTCCATTATCTAATTTCGTCTGAGATACTTGGCTTAACAGTGGGGAAGGTGGATGGCTGGGAAGCTGCAGCTCTCTCTCTCTCTCTCTCTCTCTCTCTCTCTCTCTCTCTCTCTCTCTCTCTCTCTGGAATCTGTGGTGGGAACTGCAGTGCCTCCAAGGAGCCCCAAGGTTTTCCCTCGGGGCCAGAACGGAGACAGCTGCTCCTTCTGGACCTTTTCTTGGATGCACATAAAAGAGGTCAAAGGAAATTATAACAAAGCTTCTTAAAAAAAAAAACCTAGACACTTTGATGTAATGCATTAATTCAAAGAAATGTCAAAAACATACACACACTATGGGGGGTGGTGGGAAATCTTTGTGAATATTTTTTGATCAAATCAGGATTACTGATATTAAAGTAAATAGTGACTGGTTTTGGTATTTGGTCAGTATTTTAAATCAGTCAGTGAATACAAATATCTAAAAGCTGGCATATGACGGAATCCCTGTCCAACCCTCATAGCAGGAAGCATTAGTTCCTCTGAGCAAGCTGTAGGGAAAATGCATATGTGAGGCCTTTAGTGACTTGTGGCAGTCAGGCAGATAGATAATGTCATCTGGGGTCACTGTGATGCCTCATAGAGTCTAAGGACAAGCTGCTTTGAGATGAGATTACTTTTGTAGAAATACAATCCCTTTTCACTCTGTTTTGTTGACAAATAGATCAAGCAGCTGACAGAGAAGTGGCAACGCAATGTGTTTCTTCGAAGCAGATGCTGCACTTTAGCCAAGAAAGAAAGAAAGAAAGAAATCGATTCATCAACTTGTACGTGCACATCACGAAGCGCTTAATCAGAAAGTCATGTGGGACTTTCTTTGCCATGATCATAAGACCTGGGGTTCTCGAGTGAAGTGTTCCAACACGAGAAAGAAAATACACAGTTCAGAAAGCCCGTGTTTTCAATTTGCTGCCGCACGGTTTAAATGATCTAAATAGGCAGCTTCATGTAGGGAGAAGGGGTCATTCAAGGTGAGAAAAATCATGTTTAATACCCCCGGCTCACGTTGGGTTGATTGTACTTTTGAAATGTGAATGGCCTCAGCTGACAGCGTTTCTCATGATAAGAGGATCCCCTGTCTGTTTCTAAATCTGTCATCTGCCAGTGACAATGGGAGTGTGTCTCAGCTCCTGGCTCCAGGCCCGGCTCCTCTGGGTATCATGCAGAATTAGGGGTTTGTTGGTTACTTTCCCTTTATGTTGCCAATGTGCTTGCTTCCAATTTAGGTACCACCCTTTCTGTTCCCCATATGTATGCTGCATTACTACAGAGAAAACCCCAGGGCAAGGGTGCGGACTGCATCTTTCCTAGCTGGGGAACCTGCTTCGGTTTTCTCTCTGTGTGGATTGGGGTTGGTAGTGGGAGGGTAGAGTTCTGCAGAAACCATGTTCCTCAGATGTAAAGGGTTGCAAAGTTGAGCACTCACTTGATGCTTGGCAGCACTACAGGCAACAGAAAAGAAGTCCCGTTAAAGATTTGTTTTGCTATTTTGTTTATTTTTAGTTCTTTGTAAGTGTTGGGTATATACAACATACATGTATGTACAGGTGCTCTTGGAGGCTTTGGATCCTGGGAGCTGGAGTCACAGGCTATAGTGTATTGCTTGATGTGTGTGCTAGGAACTGCCCTTGGGTTCTCCGTAAGAGCAGTGCATGCTCTTAAGAGCTGAACCATCTCTTCAGCCCAAACGGTATTTATGTTTTAGAAATGCAGCATGGACTATTGTAGATGAAATTATGTAATGCCTGTAAGAAAGACTGTGAGTTGATAGTTGTTGAAAGTAGTTGATAGGTACAAAGGGGTCTACTAGATTAGTGTGTTTATTTTTACGCATAGCTTATATTCTCTATAATACACAACTTAAAAGATGGTGGGAAAGGGAGCCTCATCTTCAAATACTCCTCTCCAGGCTTCCACAAGCTCCAGGAAAGCCAGATATGCAATCCTTCAGACAGTAGCCAGCAGCCAGCACTACTTAGAGCTCTCTGGTGTTTGATCTCACAGTGTGGTGTCTTGTCACTTACAGTCCTCTGTTCTGTCAGACTGCACCCTGTGCTTGAATTCTTCTCCCACTGACTGGGAGTCCAGTCAGGATCTGCAGAATTCCAGCTTCACAAAATGAAAATGTCCTGAGTCACTTCTCTAAGGCTCCTAAGACATTTTTCAAGGCCCTGAAGCACAGCTAGTACATTCTCTCATAAGTCTGACTTGGGCTGTACACACATGTTTCAATTTCCACCTATTTTCATTTTCAGCCAGATCCCTATGGCCAGCAATGGCTGGACATCTTTCTCCTGCTGATCCTGAAGTAGCTTTCTTTCTTCCTGTGCCTGTTTCTATCCCTTTAGTTGCCCTGTGTCCCCTCCCCGCAGCACACTCCCCTGTGTCTTGAAAACCCTTCCCTGTTCTGTGGGATAATTTTGACTCTTGGATTCTAATCTCTATTCTGAAGCAAGCTAGGCTGAAGAAGGCAGAGGCAATAAATAGCTCCAGCCTTTGGTTCCCTCATGCCTAACTTAGAAGTGCTTTTTGTCTGCTGTGGAGCAGCAGCTGGGATTTCAGGATCAGACAGCCAACATCAGCCTTTATCTGAGAATTGTACATTGCACCTTCTTTTTT
>NC_034597.1:53144095-53158410 GCF_900095145.1 Mus pahari | reverse complement strand
ACCAAGGGGCTTTTCTTCCCAATGATGGCTGACTAGGCCATCTTCTGCTACATATGCAGCTAGAGACACGAGCTCTGGGGGGTACTGGTTAGTTCATATTGTTGTTCCACCTATAGGGTTGCAGACTCCTTCAGCTCCTTGGGTACTTTCTCTAGCTCCTCCACTGGGGCTCCTGTGTTCCATCCAATAGCTGACTGTGAGCATCCACTTCTGTGTTTGCCAGGCACTAGCATAGCCTCACAAGAGACAGCTGTATCAGGGTCCTTTCAGCAAAATCTTGCTGGCATACACAATAATGTCTGTGTTGATCCAGCAATACCTCTCCTGGGCATATATCCAGAAGATGTTCCAACTGGTAATAAGAACACATGCTCCACTATGTTCATAGCAGCCTTATTTATAATAGACAGAAGCTGGAAAGAACCCAGATGTCCCTCAATAGAGGAATGGATACAGAAACTGTGGTACATTTACACAGTGGAGTACTACTCAGCTATTAAAAACAACGAATTTATGAAATTCCTAGGCAAATGGATATATCTGGAGGATATCATCCTGAGTGAGGTAACTCAATCACAAAAGAACTCACATGAAATGTACTCACTGATAAGTGGATATTAGCCCAGAAATTTAGAATACCCAAGATACAATTTGCAAAACACATGAAACTCAAGAAGAACAAAGACCAAAGTGTGGACACTTCGCCCTTCTTAGAATTGGGAACAAAACACCCATGGTAGGAGTTACAGAGACAAAGTTTGGAGCTGAGAGGAAAGGATGGACCATCCAGAGACTGCCTCACCAGGGGATCCATCCCATAATCATCCTGCACCTTCTGATACAGTCCTCGGAACTCCTGAGAAATATTCTCAGTCCTCTCCCTCATCTTTCTCCCTGGCTGGGCTGAGACTTCTCTGTGAAGCCACCAGAGGCAGGGTTCCTTGATGGACAAGGAAGAGTAGCGTGCTCACAGCACCATCTTTAAAAATTAAGGAACGGAACAAGGGGAGCAAAAAAGGATGTCATGAGAATGAGCTCACGTCCCTGGTACTATCATCTCATTTAGTATCACTTTTCACTCTTACTCTTGAGAGAAAGGAAAGGCCATATACAGGGAGGACAGATCTTTGAGTAAAGTAATCCAGATTCCTGCCCAGCCTCGGCAGAAAGCATCCGTCAAACGCTGGGTTTATTCTTGTGGTTTTTACTTTTTTTTCAGTGTCAAGAGCCTAGTACAATCCTAACGTGGGAGTAGACACTGACCAGACAAACTAAAGAGATAGGAAGTGGACTCCGATTTCAGTAAGGGATCTCACAGGGAAGCAGATTCACCAGGAAAATTTTAGCTGTCAAATATTGTGAGATCTAAAGTAGGGGCACCAGAATCCAGGGTCGAGTGTTACAGAAGTAAAGGTCTGCTCCGCGGGTCCATTGGAGGGCAAGACCAGTCCCCTTTGTGCTGTCAGAAGAAAGGCAGTGTATGGAGTCTGGAGTCATGCTGAAAGTGGGAGCACCTGACGTTTTAAGTAATTGGGGTCCAGAGTATATCGGTGTTGGCTGTTTGCCCACAATCCTACAAAGAGTTTGTGGCAAGACTGAGATTCGGGGGGGGGGGGGGAGCTCCTCCCACTGGGCTCTAACAGCCTCAGCCCTGAGTCGCTCTTCACTCCTTAAAGTGCTCAAACATGGCTGCTTATTTCATCCCTGAAACGGGCTTGAGAGAGTCACTTGTGCTTCTCAGTGGGACTCTACTTTTTGAGCCCAGGGAAAGAAGCAATTCTGCAAACACTTTTCATTCCCCTTACAGCCCACGGTGAGCGAAAGGCTCTCTGCAGAAGTCCCTTATGGCCAAAACAAAACAAAATGTAACGTCCATTCCAGCAAACTTGCAGTCAACCCTAGCCCAGAAGCAAAATCCCACGCAGAGAAATACAGTCCCTCATTGCTCACAAATCCACTCGGGAGGGACTGTGAGCAGGGGCTTGCAGCTGTGTGGAGGCCAGTCGACGTTCAGTGTGGGGCTCGCTGGAAAGAAATTCTACCATAAGACTTTTAATTCCACTGACACTTTGAATGTTTTCCTTGTGTACCTATTAATGGCAAGAAGGAAAGTTAAAAAAAAAATAGAAAAGAAGTATAGTGTGGGGAGAGCAAGAGAGGGAGCTGTGGTGGAGGGCAGTGAACTTGTAGGCAAGGATGTCTGTACCTGGCTCATTCTAGCTTGGCCATACTCTATTTTAAAAAAAAATGCTGTATTTAAGAGTTCAGTGAACCTTGATTCCTCGTCAGATTAGTAAACCCCTCGCCATCAGTCTGTAAAAGTTCTCAAGCTTTTGTCTCAGAGGTTGAGAGAGGCCACAGGGAAACTCTGGCCAGACCCGGTCTCAGTCAATTACCTTCTTAATTCTAAGACTATGGATGGAGGCTAGAGGAGCCTGTCTTCCAGCTTAGCTGAACACTCAGCGACAGGTAAGATTTATTCCCCTCTCTTCTCTTCAGCTACGTAAACCCAGAGCCAGGTTCTGAAAGGACATGAGGCTCTTTTGGCATTTTTGTTGTTTTAAACAGTTGGACGTATACTTCCTGGATCATGTCCCACACAAACAGGAGTAGTTGGTTACCCTGAACCTGGAAATGAAAGCCACGTGTAGCGAATGTCAATACCTCCCCCCAAACCATTGAGTTACTCACATCTAAGCAGCAAAGTGAAAGTCAGCCAGGGAGGAGAAGCTGCCCCACTGGCTCTGTTACGATAGCCTCACCCATGCTTCCGTTACTGCCCAATGGTTGCTGGTCAGAGCAAGGCCAGGAGACGCATGGGTGGTTTGAGAATGACATAGGCAGTTAGTTAGTTATTCATCATCACAGTGTTAAGAGTGGATAAAGCAGGACTATGCCAGCTTTCACAGGAGTGGCCACGTGGAGTATTCGTGTTTACATGCCTGGCCTAAGGAAATGCTGAGGTAAGAAAAAAAAACCCTACAAGATTTGATATGCTTCATAAAATAAATTTCAACCTAATTTGAGCAATAGCGAGAGAATTAATTTAAAAATGGGCTATTCTCTCTCTCTCTCTCTCTCTCTCTCTCTCTCTCTCTCTCTCTCTCTCTCTCTCTCTCTGTTTCTGTCTCTTTGCTTCTCTCTCACTGAATAGCCCTATCTGACCACAAACTCACAGAGATCCACCTGCCTCTGCATCCCAAGTGCTGAGATTAAAGGTGACACCCCATCCAGCTTACATTTTATCTTAATCCAGAAAGGATATAAAGCGCAAGGACTGGAGAAACACCCCTGTGGGGAGGGGTATGTGTATGAGCACACACATCCCACTGGCTTCATTCAGTTCACTGACAGATAGTTCTTTTATTTAGCACTATTTTGGTCTTTGATCATTTGATAAGATCTAGGCATCATTATTCCTTGATGAATAGGTGAAACTATGACTATGCACTGCTGACAGGAGGCCATCAGACACAAACAAGGCACTTGAGGCTATTCCGTTAGCACTGACAAAAACTTCTCAATCCCCATGGTTAACTCTCCCCACGGACTTTTAATGTAGTATAACTTTTTTATTTGCTAGTTTTCTAATGATTGAAAACATCTTTAGTTTCAGATTTTAGCCATGATGTGAAGAGTAATTCACTTTGGTTCTTCCTCTTTGTTTTCTTTTCTTTTGAGTGTTTATTTTTGGATTTTTGTTTTTACCTGTTCTGAGGATTGAACCCAGGACCTCTCGAATGCTAGGCAGTCACTCCCCCATTGAGATTGACCTCCAGCCCGTGATCTCTGTAGATAGTCTCAGCATGTAGACTAGCTTGGCTTAGAACCGACTCTGCAGCTGGCCCCACACTTGTAATCCTCCTGACTCCACCTCCTAAGCACTAGGATGTCAGGTGTGGGCCACCGTAGTGCAAACCCCCATGGCACCTTTCTATGTCAGCACACCAGTAATTCTATTTGGGAGTGTGACTCCAGCTGTATCCACTTTGTGGCACCTGGCTAGACCCAGTGTGATCTGGGGATGCACTATGCATGTCTTTGAATCACGAAGATGGCAATCTGTCTATTTCAACCAAAATATGACCTGTGCAGCTCATGCTTCAATCTAAATAGCTATCTCACTCTCCTTCAGATATTTTTGAGAGGCTCTTGGTAGGGACTGTGGTGCAGGACGGGCACCCTTGAGATGGCCCACCTAACATCTCGACTCCCTGACTCCAGCATGCTCTGGGTTCTATAAGAGAACACTGGAATCTTACTGCCTTAGAATGAATGTGGTTTTATGTTGACTCATGCTCTGGAGAACAGGCAATCTAAGAGCATGAAATGTCTGCTCAGCTTCTGGGGAGGGCCTTGTGATGCTTCAACTGACAAGAGTGGATTAAAAAAAAAGGCAGAAGAAAACATTAGCATCAATGCCGCTTTTAAAGGACCCGTTCCTACAGGAACTTATCCATTCCCCAAAGAACCAACCCAGCTTCATAGGGAAGGCTCCACTCCCAGTGATCTCATCATGCGTTCCACCATATGCTGCTTAGTTTTTGCAAACTTGACAGAAGCTCAGGTCATTCAGGGAGAGGGGACCTCAACTGAGAAAATGTCTCTACCGCATACATTGGCTTGTAGGCAAGTCCATAGGACATTTTCCTGATTAATGACTGATGTGGGAGGGACACATGGTCCTGTTGTATGATAAAGCAGCCCGAGCAAGCCATTCGGAGCAAGTCAGTAAGCAGCTCCCCTCCACGACCTGTCTCAGTTTCTGCTTGCATACAGCTTGTCTCCTCCAGCTCCTGTCCTGACTTCCCTGGATGATGGTACATTGAAAGGTGAAAAAAACACTTTCCACCCAGGCTGCTTTTGGTCATAATGTTTATCACAGCAACAGCAAGCCAACTAGGGCGGAAAGCAGCACCAGGGAATGGGCTGTCGCTGTGACAGACTGGACTGTGTTACTTTGGGAGGACCGTGGAGGTCTTTGGAACTTTGGGCTGGAAGAGCTGTACTTAGAGCATATCGGGCTGTTCTGTAGGATCTGGGAAGATAACACCGAGAGCAGTACAGACGGTGGAGGCTGAGTTCGTGACGTTCTGGTGGGAAGCAAAGGCACTCTCGGGGCTGTTTATATGATGGTTGTGAATGGGAGTCTGTGGTGCTGGTCCACTGGAGCTGAAGGACAGCTCTGATTAACAAGAGAGCAGAGCCACTGGACTGAAACCTTTGCTCTACTGGACAGTTGATGCTGGTTAGCTGGAGGCAGGTGGCATTGCGAGTCTGTAGTTGGTTCTACCTAAGATGAAGTCACGTGCTCGAACTGTCACCACAATTCTATGTTTTCCTCAATAAAGCTCTACTCATTTGGTATTTTGCTGTTCAGAGAGTTTTTCTCTAGAATGTTTGACAGTGCTTGTGAGGGATGATTCAGTTGTCTCAGCCTCTCCATTGCCATAGTGTCATGTTCCAGTCCTAAAGATCAGAGACAACAGGCTTCTGTAGCCTCCACATGCGTCTGCTTGGTCCATTCTGGGTATCTAAGGTATTCAGTACGAGCCTGATAAACGCTAGCTCTAGAGGAAGCAACCCTAGCAGGGATAATGCTATGCTTTGGGTATGGGTTGTGTCTTTGGAAACTCACGATGAAGTTTGCGTGCACTCTGGCAAGACTGGGAGGAGACAGGGGCCTTTGAAAGATTATTAGGTAGTCAAGAGAGAGTAGTGCCTTTCTCTGGGACTGGGGTTCGTTCTTCTGAACCTTTCCCAGTGGCTGATGTTGATCATGCAGGACCCCACCTGACTTATTCAAGCCATCTTAACTCTGACCTGGTGACGCCTCCCCTCCATTTGAGTTCCTGCTGCCTCTCCAGCACTATACCCCCCTCCCTGCCACCATACACCCCACCATAATGATGGACCAACTGGAAGCAAGCCCCCCAATTAAATGATTTCCTTATAAGTTGCTTTGGTTTTAGTCTCTCCTCAGAGCTATAGACCAGTAACCAAGATTCTAACTAAGCAGGAATCTAGATATTTGTAGAGCTGACAGAACAAATTTCCGAGTTGTTTGTAGATTCTTGTCTTCTGGATGACTCCATTTCCCTGGGTTTATAACCTTGTCTTTCATTCATTAAAGGGGGCAACCACACCAATACTCTATGAACCTCACCTTTCCCTGGCTGGCTGAAGAGTCACCAAAAATGTCAGTCATTGTTCACAACCCCTAGGCTGCCAGAATTTGAAGGTACCTCACCGTGTCTCATGTCCCTTGATTCTAGATGCAAGAAGGGGAACATATCCCAGACATGGGGGTAGCAGAGGGCTGAGGCTCTTGTGCCAGATGTCCCTGTTTCTGGCACTCACTGCGTTCAGTGTGGGCATTCACTGTTCCCAGTCACAAGGGGACTGTCCTATTCAGTCATCAACCATTGTAGCTGCCCAACCATGTTTCCACACAAACCATTCGAACTGACAGAATAAATAATACCACCAGTGGTTGTCATGACAGTTGTCTCCATAGCATATTGGTCTCAAGGTAGTCGTGGGTTTTACATAAAAGCAAAACAAAATGTAAGTGAGCAATTTTAGCAAAACTTTTTGGCACCATAGCTGGCAGTCTGTGTGAGGGAGACTCTAAAATGAGCAAACAGGCCAGCGGAAAACCAGGACAGTGTGAGTGGGGGCCTGAGCTCTCTGCACAAGGCCATATGACTTTGAGGAGACACAGAGAAAGTTGTAACACTCAGTGATCAACTCTGTCCACTTTACAGCCCCACTCCCCACCCTTCTGGCCTCATTGCCTTATCCCAAGCAATCTTGGTTGAAATTGATTATGATCTTTTGCCTAAACATATTCCTTCCTCCTTCTCTCCTCCATCCTCCCCACTCCCTCCTCTCATCTCCTCCTTTACTCCATCCCCCCACTTCATCCTTTCCATACCCTCCTCCATCCTCCCCACTCCATCCTCCCCACTCCCTCCTCTCATCTCCTCCTTCACTCCATCCCCCACTCCATCCTTTCCATACCCTTCTCCATCCTCCTCTCTCCATCCTCCACACCCTCCTCCATCCTCCCCACTCCATCCTCCCCACACCCTCCTCTCATCTCCCCCTTCACTCCATCCCCCACTCCATCCTTTCCATACCCTCCTCTATCCTCCCCTCTCCATCCTCCACAACCTCCTCCATCCTCCTGACTCCATCCTCCCCATTCCCTCCTCCATCCTCCCCACTCTATCCTCCCCACTCCATCCTCTCCTCTCCTACACTATTCCACCACCCCCACTCATTCTACCATCCCTACTCTCTCCTGTTCCCCCTTTCTCTAATCCCTTATCCTTTTTCTCCCTTTCTTCTCCCCCCTCCTTTCTGCTCCTATCCATCCATTCCCTCTCCCCCACTCCATCTCCCTCTCTCAGTTTCACACCCTTTTCCCTCCCCCCTATTCCTTTGTTCCCTGAGTACAGAACACAAGACTGGTGCCTAGTTCTGAGCTCAATGCAGGAAGCCCCAAGAAAGGCATGTCTGTCTCTGGAGGAACTAGAGGATGATGGGAGCTGGAAGGAAGGAGAAGACACAAATATACAGTAAAGTACACAAATCAGATCCAAATCCCAAGTGCCTCCACTTACATAAGCAGAGTTGAGAAGAACTTAGCCATCCTTATAGAGGACATACAGGTCTGTGTAATGACTCTGTGTGAGCTTACGAGATGGAGGCTAAAAACCTTCTTCCCAGTGACTCCTTGGGGATCTGGTTGAAGTAAATCTTAAGAAAGTGTTCTAAATCCTGGTTACCAGAATAACCTGGGAGCGTCCCGGGGGCCTCCTGAATCTGCAGTGTGTCAGAGGCCTTGAGAGTCTGGTAAGAGCTAGGGAGCTTGTCTTGAAGCCAACTTGCCAAGCTGATTCACCAGCCTGCCGAGCCTCCCTTCGCACTGACTCCAGAGCTGAATGAAAGAGCAGGGCCAGCTTCTCTTCCCACCACTATGGCAGGAGGATGTCTTTTCAGGCCTTCACACTCTGGTGACAAGAGTCTGCTTGTTCCTTCCAAAGGACTTGATAAAAGAAGACTCCATCTACAGCCACCCAGAGTGGTGAAACCACTCAGGCATACCAACCAGGCCAAGGAGTCCCAGAACTGGAAGAAGCCATGGGGCTTTTTATCTCATTTAGCAACACACGGCTGCAGGCCGACTCATTTTCAGAGGTGCTGTCTATTAGCCTTTGACAGTTGTTGCCACACAAATGGAAGAAAGGATACTTGAGACTTCTGGGGGTACCCTCACCCTTCCTGATCTGGTAGGATTACATCCTTTTCCCCTTTCAATACTTTAGATCCTTTATCAACACCTGAAGTCTTTGCTTTCTAATAAATTCTCTGGCCTCTGTCAAATGTCGAGCATAAAAATCTTTCCCAAGCTGCATAACTGTTACAGAGCTTTTGATCACAATATGATGACTATTGTCACCACACCAAAGCCAACAACCCCCCCCCCACACACACCATAACACACACACACACACACACACACACACACACACACACACACCACATACTCCATCAGGCTTTTCTAGGCTATAAACAGCTCATGGTGACAAAGACAAGGAAACATCTCAAGGCCACCTGACCTGGACAGTGGTCTCTGAGAAAGCAAAGACTGGGGTATTATCCTCCATTCTCAGTGCCATGGGGATACTTTGAGGATCATGGCTGCTTGTTGTCTCAATCCTAGTATTCATTAACCTCTCCTTCCGACAGAAGGTCAGCTGCCTCCTTGGAACCTTGATTAGAGTTCCTGGACAGTCATTATAAAAGGAATCACTGAGTAATGAGTCCAGGAAAGTTTTCCTAGCATATTCTCTGGTGGACATCTGTGTATAGGCCCCTTCCGGTAGTACATTCTGCCTCGGGTGGGCTGTCCCAAGCTGGAAGTGGGGCCCAGCAGTAAGCAGGCTATCAGTCTTTGAGTTTGAACTAGATGTTGAGATGGTGGCCAGGAGTATAAGGAAAGAAACAGTTATAGCATAAGCCACACTCACTGTCCTGAAGCTGATAAGACAGCCTTCTCTCCTCCCCTCCCTTCAGTCTTCTACCACAATGCAGAAGCAGCTTACACAGCCCAAAACAGTTTGTCACACCGGGAACTTATGTGTTTCTAGGGGCAGCGACTCCATTTGACCACTCATTGCTATCACCTCTTCTCCTATATTGAACCTTCTGCTCCAGGTTTCAAGCCTAAAGGACCCCCAATTAGAGGGCTGAGTGTCAGAATCATGGTGGAGAGACATCTGGAAACATCTCAAGGTGGAGGAAGGAGAGTGTCTGCCCCAGAGATGCCCCGGGCTCCCTATGTGTTACTGTGGGAGCGGGAAGGTTGCCACATCTCCCAGCTTGCTCAGGCTTGTGGAGAAACACTGGTTTAGGCAAGGCAAAGAGCCAAGTGTAAACTTAACTGTCCCTCATGGGTGTCAAGGCACACAATAAAAGTCTCCCATCACTAAGCTAGTACAGCTGGCAAAGAGGCCTTCCTGACAGCTGGAAGCAGGGATGTTAAAGGCTGCTCGGAGGATCTCCCTTACCTCATGGGGCTTTCTAGACATTTGCATCAGACTTCTGGGAATGGCTACTTCCCTAAGCTGGGAACATGACGCTTGAAGCTCTAAAGTGGCACCTTTGTCACTTCAGACTGAACCCTTCCCCCAGGGGCAGTTCCATCTCTGGCTGGAGGGTGAGCGGCCCACACCAGTCTTTCTCCCTTTCAGCAGTCTCAATGAAACCTTGTTTTTATTTTTGGGATTTGTTTGGTGAATTTGAAAGGTAGCGTACAAGGCAGTAGGTTTCTCCCCAGCACTTCCACATCTCAGTCATTGAGCTATTCTAGCTCATCACTGCCCCCACCCCTACCCTTCCATTCCCCCACTCCCCCCCAGCTGACTCTCTCCCTTCCCCAGGCATCTCAGCTACCATCATGCTGCATGAATTCTATTACCACCACCACCACCACCACCACCACCACCACCACCACCACCACCACCACCCTGTCTCTTTCTGTTTAAGAGGTGTTTGGTGTTGCAATTCGAGGCAGCTATGTGACAAAGTTACAGTTAACAATGTATATGCAGAGTTTCTGGGAACAATTTGTTGCCATTTCCTAGTTCTCATTTTATTTTCTTCCTGCTTTCCGAGCATAATGTGCTCTGGGGCTGCAGCAGCCACTTTGCCGGCATGAGGTGACGGTACAGACAGACCTCAACTAAAGACGGTGAGATGGGAAGATGGGAATTTTTATTGAACGGCAGAGCCCTGCACTGCCCAATCAAATCATGTCATCTTTCCACTCTCCTCTTCAAAGCCCATACTCAGCATTCTGTCTCATTTCACTTTAGTCATTTATCCTGGAAAGGATGAAAACTAAACCTTTCAGTATTTACCTCATGCTAGGTAGCTTTCTAGATGAGATCTAAGCGTCATCATATGGACCTTACTTTCTAGCAGAAGAGGACATTCTAAAGCATCAAAAATGTGGAATCTCAGAAAGTCGCTGTGCCAGTCAAGAAAATAAGAAAATTAGCCAAGAATGCAGTTCTGAAAATTCAGGAGAGTAGGGGTCAGGGGGTACTACTTTAAAGAAGTCTAGGGGAGTTACGATCAAATGACATCTGAATTCAGACGGAGAGGAATCCAGGAAGAGATCATTGTGGGAATGAAAATAGCAAATTCAATGGCCTTGGGTCAAGAGGACACCTGGAATATTTAAGGAATGGGGGAGAGGGAGAGGGAGAGGGAGAGGGAACAGTTCCGAAATTCAATGGAGAGCAAGAGTCTATGGACAGAGGATAGTTTAGTTTGGTCAAGATTTCACAATGAAGTTATAGTCCACAAAGCAAACGAAAAGCTTTAAAACCAGTATATGGACCCTCTGGTTTTCTCATGGAGCTGCGGACTTTCCGCGGAGACAAATGTGGATGGCTACTGTGCTCGCTGGCCGCTGTGCTCGCCGGCCTCTGTGCTCACTGGCTCCTGTGCTCGCTGGCCGCTGTGCTCGCCGGCCCCTGTGCTCACTGGCCGCTGTGCATCCTAGCCGCAGTGCTCACTGGCCGCTGTGCTCACTGGCCGCTGTGCTCACTGGCCGCTGTGCTCACTGGCTGCTGTGCTCCCTAGCTGCAGTGCTCGCTGGCTGCTGTGCTCACCGGCCCCTGTGCTCATGGGCTGTGGTGCTCCCTGGCCACTGTGCTCCCTAGCCACAGTGCTTCCTGGCCGCTGTGCTCGCTGGCCGCTGTGCTCCCTGGCCGCTGTGCTCGCTGGCCGCTGTGCTCACTGGCTGCTGTGCCGGCTGGCCGCTGTGCTCCCTGTTCAATGCGCTCTCCAGCTGCTGTGCTCGCTGGCCACTGTGCTCACGGGCTCACTCGGCATGCTGGCTGTGCTTTCCAGGGTCCTCATTTGACTCCTCTTCCTTACAGGGTTCTGCTCACTAAGGAGCGGAGTGAGAAAGGCTGCCGTGTTGGAGTCTTTCAGATCTACCTTCTCATCTAAAAGTACCAGTGCCTCCCTATATCCCTGGGGACCTGAATTAGGTCAGATTTATGGATGAGCAACAAAGCTTAAGGAGAAACTTGGTATAGCACACTGTGGCTTATGCCAGTGGCATCTCTAATTTCTCTGTGACCACCTCAGCCTACCACAGTGATTACAACCTACTTGCTGCAAAAGAGTCCAAATTAATTTGACTGACTCAAAAGCAAATTAAAATGTAACCCACGGGCCCTTCATGCAGGGACTGGCAGGCCTAAGATGATAAAGATGCACAGCCTGAACGGCTCTCTCTGATTCGCTTGACCAGAGAACAAATACCCACCCACGTCTTGGCCCCTGCACTCCCTAAAGCATCAGAATGCAGGAGTCCTTATTCCAGACCACCTTGGAAGGGTTACAGTTTTATCTGTGCATTTTAACTCCGTCTCAAAACACCTTAATAGTTGACAGAGTGTGGAAGGAATAAAAGCCAGACTCTTGCCTTTGTCTCCACCAAACATTATAAAACTCTCTCTACAAATGGCCTGTTTCAGTCTTTCATTGTTCTCAAGATTGTGAAATCTCACTTTGGGGAAAAGCTCACATGTGGCCTCAGGCTACACTCTGACCTGTAGGTGCTTATGCCCCTCTGGGGGCAGTAGAGGGGGGGGTTGTGGGTGTTTATGCCCCTTGGAGGAGCAGTGTGGGTGTCTGTAGGTGTCTATGTCCATCTGGGGGGCAGCGAGGGGACCTGTAGGTGCTTATGCCTCTCTGGGAGGAAGTAGGGGTGGGAGGGGAAGGTGTCAGCTCTCATCAACCCTATGGCTGTACCCAGGCCTCGTGAGGTATTCTTTTAGTACAGGGTATTTCGCTCCAAGTGTACTGGGAATGTTTAAAAAACAATGAGGTTTAGAAATAACAAAAGGCAGATGTTGACTTGTTTTGCGAGAAATGGAATCAGAGAATGAGGCATCCAGGGCCCCGCAGATGTAATTTGAGGCAGAAATACTTCATGTTGGCTCCTGGCCCTGCTGGTACCCAAGATACTCCTGGAATTGAGTTAGGAGCCCTGCAATGTGCCATGCAAAACACGGAGCCCTTTGTTCCATTTCAGGACGTGTGTGTGTGTGTGTGTGTGTGTGTGTGTGTGTGTGTGTTTGTGTGTGTGTGTGTACATGCGCACACACGTGGGTGCGATGGATTTTCTTTTTCTCCAAATTTACCCCCAAGTAGTCACAAGTGCATGAATCCCAGGTGGCAGGAATGGGGTCATCTCAAAGATGGCTTTAGCAATGTGCAAATGCTGCAAATGTGTGCCTTGTCTACAGCTTGGAGATCCCAGGGAACTAAGCTCACAGTTTCCCTCTTTACTGGGGGATCTGTACTGTCGAATGGCGTGTCACTGTGGGTATTTCCAAGCTCCTCCCCTCTCTGTCCCTGACTTAACCATTGTAGGGGGAACCTTTCCTCCAGTAACAACAGAATGAGCTTCGGTTGGCAGGAACAGCAGGATGGGTGGACCTCACCTCTTTTTACTCTATCCTCTGCCCAAGGGACCATAGGAAGTTATTTAGTAAGCACGGCCCTTCTGCCAGCACCCCACATAGTTTAGGTTTAATGTTGTGAATTGGAATCTTTATGGTATAAGACCACCTTTATGGAGAGGCAGCCACAGACGTGTTAGGAGAGAATGGGAGAAAATGCATGTCTGTGTGTGAGAAGACTAGGGCCGAGTGTGAGCTTTGTGTGTGCAGGTGTCAGTGCTGGGTGGATTCCCTGGAGTATCTATTCATGTCTTATTTAAGAGCCCTGGCTGAGAAGTCCCTGCAACATCTGCAAATGCATCCACTCCAGTGGAGCTGCTACGAGGCTGTCTCCTAAAAGAGAGGAGACAAGTGCAGCTTAGCCAGGGAGATGCGAGGTAACTGGAGCCCACAGATGACACCAGCCGAGTGGCCAGCTCACCTCGTCATTTTCTTCTCCCCAGGAATGGGTGTGACTAAGTGTGAGCTTTCGGTAGGGTGGACTAGGTTAGAAATCCAGCTATGGTATCCCTCACCATGAAGACGTGTGATTGACTAAATGTCCCCAAGTCCCAATTTCTTCATTCATAAATACTACCTAGCAATGCCCAGGGAGACATGGAGAATTATTCCATAGCATTGCCTGACGAATAAATACAGCTCTCTGACCAGATTAAACCAAGATGGGAAAAATTCATTCCATATGTTCAGGTAAATAATTGACAAGCTTCAAATTGCCTTCTAATTTGCCAACAGAGATTTCAGCCTCACGTCCTTAGGCTCGATGGGGTCACTTAAGATGCTACAGCTGTAGGTACAGACCTTCAGCTCCTACTCATAGGAAGCCTGGGAGGGCTGCACACTCCTCACACACACAGGGACTTTTCTCAACAGGCATTTAGCAGGCCTGAACCATCAAGATGTCTACTTGGGGACAGTGATAGAACTGCTTCAGCCTCCCCGAGGTCTGTCTGTTTGGGACCCACCATACCCAAAGACACACAGTGAACTGCAGCAGTGGTTGGCCTTGGGTGGCATGCCAAAAGAAGATAGAAGCATCTTTGTGAAAAATACAAAGCCAAGATGCCTGGTCCCCTCATTCCCAGCAGAGCATCCAGCTCATCTGAACCAGTAGGTAAGGAAGCCCCTGCTTTGATATAGGAAGCACCACAATGCTGTCAAAGCAAATGAACTTAAGAGTCAGAAGCGTGTTCAGATTCCGCAGCTTCCACTAAGATGTAACGGGGATGGAGTCAGGGAGGGGGGGAGAGGAGGAGGAGG
>NC_034597.1:53137482-53143987 GCF_900095145.1 Mus pahari | reverse complement strand
GAGGAGGAGGAGGAGGAGGAGAAGGAGGAGGAGGAGGAGGAGGAAGAGGAGGAGGATCGTGTTATGTCTTTATTTCCACATTATAACTCCATCCGGGAATACTTTCCAGAGTCTGCACAGACAAGCACTCTATTTCCCAGGCCCCGAGGGTTAGCATTGCACCTGTAACAACAATCAGAGACAACTATTTAAGAATTAGATTTGAACTCAGCTGCATGGAACCTGAGGTTAAGTTCCTTAGAAAAAGACTTCTCTGTAGAGATTCACACATGGAAGGTTTAAGAAGGACTGCCTTAAACACCTGAAAGGAACGAGGGAAGCAAGCTGAAGTCCTGGAGGAGTAAGTTGACTTCGGATGTAGTTGTAGTAAAAAAAAAAAAAAAAAAAAAGTCTCCCCCATCTCTCCCCATGGGGTTCTCTGGAAGAGGGAGAGCCACCCAATCGAGGTGAGGGGTGCTCGCTCCCACTTGGCTTCTCTTGGTCACTGGGTGTGGACTGCTCCTAGAGAGAAGCCATGCTTTGGCTGTGGCAAATCCTGTCCATCAAAGGCAATTTCTAAATACAGAAGCAGCTGTCCTGGCAGCGGGAGAGGTGTCAGGGTCTTGGATGGTCGATGTGGATGGTTCGCCACAGATCCCAGAGCTACAGTGCAGCACCTATGGGCTGCTTGGTCCATCTGCGTGGATTCTATTTCCCCGTCTGCATACAGGTTTGGTCTCTTTCTCTGTCTCTGTCTCTGTCTCTCTGTCTCTCTCTCTCTCTCTCTCTGTCTCTCTCTCTCTCTCTCTCTCTGTGTGTGTGTGTGTGTGTGTGTGTGTGTAAATAGGTACTGTAGGGAATTTATTGGAATGACTTACAGGCTGTAGTCCAACTAATCCAACAGTGGTCAGCTGTGAATGGAAAGTCCAAGAATCTAGCATTTGCTAAGTCCCACAAGTCTGGGTCTCAGCTGATCTTCAGTATATTCTGGAATCCCAAAAAAGTAGGCTCCAATGCCAGTGAAGGAATGGATGTGCTAGCAAGGTAAGGGCAAGTGGGCAAAGAGCAAAAGCATCCTTCTTCTATGTCCTTATGTAGGCTTTCAGCAGAAGGTGTGGCCCAGATTAAAGGTGTGTCTTCCCACCTCAAGATTAGGAGCAAAAGCCTGTGTCCTCCTACCTCAAGATCTGGACCAAAGCCATGCTGTCTTCCAACCTTAAGGTCCAGATCAGAAGTATGTCTTCCTACCCCAAAGGTCTGGACTAGAAGTGGATTCACCCACCTCAAACCAAGCAGAAAAATCTCTTACAGGTGTATGCTCCATTTTTGGACTGTAGTTCATTCTGGATATAGTCAAGTTGACAACCAACAATAGCCATCACACTATGTAAACTTTATAACAATTTTTCCAGATTATCTGGAGATAATTTTGAAAAAGTTACCTGGAATTCTTGTCAGAGTCCAGTCTGCCCAGGCCTACTGGGTTAGGGTGTATAGGAGGATAGGACGGAGAGCTGGGCTCTTCACAAGTACTCATGATCATTCACTTCAGAGAAGATAGAAAAACCAAGCCCTTTGCTGCAGCCCCTCTCTGGCCAGTACTATAAGACCTTACCCGTGGTATCAGGACACCTACAGCAGCTGCCCAGAAGCCCTCCCAGGCCTGTGGTAGACTGAGTATCCAGGAAGTGGCAGTCAAATGGACATCACTAGTTAACCACTGAAACTGGTAATAGCAGAGTTTTGAGTCGTTGTTGTTTTAATCAACATGGTAAGAGAAAGCTAGGCGAAGAGTCAGGAAACAAGGAGCCAAACTCCTCCAGGTTCTGAGTGCCATATTGGCCAATGCTGATGTGTTTTTCTTCCCTTTAGTTTAGGATTCTTAGAAATCCCTCTGGCTTTCCGTGCTCCTGAGAAATTCTACGGAGCATGTACTCTGATGAACTGTTTCCTTTGTCTCCGAGACAGAGGGAAGTATGGCTTGACAGTAATAAATGACTATACTGTACAATTACTTAAATATGAGTCTTCGGCAAAAGTGAAATGACTTGAGGCTTCTTAACAAATACCAGCTTTAAGCTCAGTAAATAATGGCTTGTGTCAAATTTGTTTATTAGTACGGGTAATTTGTTCTTAACTAGACATATTTTATACTCGAAGTCATGTTTTACTAGAACTACATAAAGCAATTGTGCAATTGATGATAAATATGTCACTACTGGTAAGTCATTAATTCAGATGATGCTAATTAAAACCACACTCACTGCCTAGAGCACAGAAAAAAAGAAAAAAGAAAAAAAAAAAAAAAGAAAATGCATCCGTAAATAAAGTAGATGCAGTCAAATAGCAGATGATGTGAAAAGGCAACTCTGAGAACAGTGAGGACATGGTCTGTGGGTGTGTGCGCGCCTGTGTGCGTGCATGTGTGTGTGTGTGTTTGTGTGTGTGTATATTTGTGTGTGTGTATATTTGTGTGTGTGTGCACATACCTGTGTGTGTGCACATACCTGTGTGTGCCTGTGTGTGTGTGTGCCTGTCGGTATGCATGTGGGTGTGCACATGTGCCTGTTTAGATGCGTATGGATATGTGTGTGTGCATGTGTGTGCCTGTGTGTGTGCATGTGTGCACATGTATGCACATACATGCATGTGTGTGTCAGACAGTCATCAAGCAGCTATAATTCACAAGATATCCTATTGTATACTCTAGTCAGAACTTCTTGGGGAGCATTAAGTTATCATAGATGAGGAAATGGAGAATCTTACCAGTTAAGTACATGAGAGAACTTGCTATGAAAGTACACAGGCCATCAGCCTGGTTCTAGGTTCAATGAGAGACCCTGTCCCAGAAAAGGGCAGCGAGTGATAGAACAAGATACCCAAAGTCTTATGCAGGCCTCCAAATGTGTGTACAGGGTCATGCACACTGGCATGTACACAAATGAGTATCCAGCACATACACTCACTCACACAAGCAAGCACACCATAATAAACACATTTGAAAAATTTTATGAAAAAGAAAGATAGAGAGTCAGTGGGTGTGCCAAGCAGAGAACTGTATCAGAATGAGGTGTTGGAGAGAAGAGAACCTTGTAGCCTGCCACATCAGAAGTGGGAAGGAACTTCTATATCAGTTGCTTCCTGTTACTGAGATCAAATGCCATGGCCAAAAGTGATTCACAGAAGAATGAACTGATTTTACAGTCCCGGGGGATGAGAGTCCATGACTCTGTGAAGGCATGGCAGCAAGAGGCAGGTACCATGGCAGGGGCAGGAAATAGAGAAGCACAAAGCAGAGAAAGCCAGCCAGCAGGGGCCCAAGGCTTTCAACTTCAAAGCCCATCTCCAGCGCCGCACTTCTTGAGCAAGCCTGTATCACCTAAATCTCCCCCAAGTAACTAAAACCGAGTATTCAAATATTGCTCATGGGGAATATTGCTCTCTTAAATTCCAATGAATGCTCTAGAAGCCAATGGGCTTTGCTAGCAAGTATGGGGGAAAGACCTGGGAACTGCTCCCATTGCCATTAAAATTGTCCATGAAGCTGCACCAAAAGAATTGTCCAGACCGGCGGTTCTCAACCCGAGGGTCACGACCCGTTTGGGGGTTGTACAACCTTTTCACTGGCATTGCCTAAGATGATTGGAAGACACAGATATTTCTATCATGATTTATAACAGCAGCAAGATGAAGTGTTACTCTCTTATATTAGTTATGAAGGAGCTTAAATGTATAAATATATGTTTATGTATCATAACATATATCAGTTATGAAATAGCAACAAAATAATTTTATGGTTAGTGCCACCACAACACGAGGAACTGTATTAAAGGGGTGTGGCCTTAGGAAGGTTGAGAACCACTGCTCCAGATAATTTTGGGTCCCTCTTCCTACTGAGAAGACAGACAGTGGACCAAAATGTCTGTTGGCAGGTATATGGAAGCTATGAGTTAAGTGAGAATTCTGACAGCCAAGGAGAAGTCAGGCAGACTGAGGCGCCAATCTCCTCTGTCAAGAGGCTGACTGCCACTTTTATAATTTTTGACTACAGACTGAGAAGCCTAAGAATATCCAGTGATTTCATAGAGCTAGGCAAAAAAAAAAAAAAAAAAGTGAAGAAACAGGAGTCCTAGGCCCACCAAACGGAAAGGAACCTAAGAAATATCCCCTGAGTATCCTCTGATACTGTAGGAGCCACACACCAGGAAGATGAATTACCTAGAAACCAAATGGGTCTCACAAGAACTGAAGTTAACACTTGAGCATCTTGTTCCATGGTTGGGTTAAGGGAATCTGATTCTAAGATTAAACTGTCTGGTTTTATAACAGTATAACATTAGGCAGAGAGGTGAATCCTTTCTCTATAAATGTCTCTACACAATGTTCAACATGTAATCAGATCTAATAAGGCATGCCCAAAAACATCTTGATTGAAAACCCGGAGGAGAGCGGAAATCAGAAGATAATTTATAGAACCATAAAATGGTTATCGCATAAAATCCACATCCAGAACCATCAGACAGATGTTTGATCCCTGTGCTAATGCGCCCGAGGAGTCACCTGACAAGAGGGAGAAAGAATGGAGAAGTAGGCAAGTGGAAAGAGTAGAGCAAGAATCAGCAACCAAGCTGACAAGGGGCCAAAACCCAAACTGAAATGTCTCTCTATGGAGGCAGAGAGAATCAGAGTAAATAACATAGACAAACCCGACTGAAATAGCTGATGGAGCTGGCAAGATGGCTCAGTGCACTTGCCTCCAAACCTGGTGACTTGAGTCTGATCCCTGGAGCCCTTGTGGTAGGAGACAATGATTGCCTTGAGTTGTTCTCCGATCTCCAGGTGAGCCACTGTAGGCATGTGCCCCTTCCACCAACAATTAAAATTTGAAACTATAAAATTAGTAGTAAATGATTTCATAAGATCCCTGTAATGAGATTCCGAAGTCATTTAGGGCATATGAGTGAAAGTAATATTTGAAGAGTAAGTGGAAATTTTTTTTAATGATGAAAAACTCATTGATACGAGAAATTTCATGAACCCCCAAACAGAATAAACATAAAGAATATCATACATGGGATAAAGAATTGACTCCTTGGGGGCTATGAACAACAGTTTAGCAATTCTATAAATAACTTTCTGGCTTGCAGCACTGTTAATTACCACAGTGTAGTGTTCCCACCATGACCAATCTCAAGCTACTTGTGTGATGACATTGAACAAGGACACGGAGCAAAGTTAACGCAGTGGCACCGACCTACAGACATTCTACAGAGCAGGCAGGCACAAGCAGTTCATGTCCATAGAGGTGAGGAAAGGGTCACTGGGAAGCAGCAAATTGTCAATATTAGGTGCTTTAATGCAGAGTAGGGGCTGTACACCTACGTGATTCAATCTCAAGGAAGCTGTTTCTGCAAACAGACTTGGAAATATCCAAAAAGTCCAACAATCTTCAAAGTCCTGTTAGTTTCCCTGCTAGGGAGGAGCATTGGTCTGGGACAATGGAGGTGTGTGGTGGCTGTGGTGGGTTTTATAAGTGCTTGCTTTTTGGTCTACCAATCTCAACACTCACAAAGGTAAATTTCATGGTTTGCACATTACTGTCACAAACCTAGCTGTAAAATACGTGCGGCTATCCAGTGACTCACCCATGTTAACTCTAGAGAATCTATCCTGTATATTCATTCCGACATGCTCATCACGGATTTTAATGATAGCATGAGACATGACGGAGATTCACAAATAGGGAAATGGTCAGAAGACTGAACAATGCCTCCTTGTTCAGTCATTAGAAAGCTGAATGTGTGGTTGCTCCAGGAAGTTGAGCAGAGGCATCCAGGTTAAGAGCTTTTGCATCACACACACACACACACACACACACACACTGCCTACATTTTGAAAATTCACACCTACAAATACATTTTGTATTCCAATGATAAGTGAACATAAACTGACTTCAATCAAAATAAGATAAAGATAATTTCAAACCAAGGAAACAAACAAAAAGCTGTTAGTGCAGTTTGGGGCCAACACACCTTCACGACAGTTGAAGGCCTTGGGCTCTAGCCTATGAATCACTCACCACTCTGAATGAAACAGGAGGGCAACGATGCACACACTCTGTGCCCAAAGGTGCACAGCATGGCGTGCAGCCCGGAGCCCTGAGGCTTTGCCCTTCTTGTGCTGCATGATCAGTCAGGACTTACACACACCAGGCAAGCAAGGGCCACTGAGATATAGCCCCTCAGCACCCACATCACACACTCCTCTGTAGCATTTCTACACTAGCTTTCTGGAGGAGGGAGATGAGCTCAGTGGAGCAGCAGTTTCCAAAGGCAAGCAAAAGACATCTCTGAGAGGGAATTTAGAAAGAGACAAGTAAGGTGAAGACTCTGGAGGTCGGTGTCCTTGGGGTTAGAGGAAGAAGGCTGAAAAGGAAAAGTCCGAAAACTATAGCTTAGAGTGATCTGCCACTTGAAACCAGAGAGAATACCCAATTGTTGTTGTTGTTTTTTTTTTTTTTTTTTTT
>NC_034597.1:53108355-53137432 GCF_900095145.1 Mus pahari | reverse complement strand
CTCTGCCTCCTGAGTGCTGGGATTAAAGGTGTGCGCCACCACCGCCCGGCTATCTTGATACTTTTTGAGAAAGCCTCATCACCATAGCTACGTACACATGCGTGTTGAAGTGGGAGGGGTCCAACACCAAGTCTAGGAGCCTGGCTTTTCTGAACCCCTAGTGTTAAGAGTGAGGCAAAAGGTGTGTGTATGGGAACCGGACACCACAGTAAATTAAATAACTCCATTCTTGTAGACCTAACTTCCCAGGACAATCCAGAGTGCAGATGTGAACAAGTGACTTTAACTCAGCACTTCTTGATTTTGATTTTGCATTTTCACTGTGGGGAAGGGAGAAGGATGGCACACACACCCCCACCCTATGAACAAAGCCAAATGCTCTTGTGCTGTGCACAAGGAGATCAAAGCAGGGAACCCAGGAAGAGCAGGGCCCAATAGGCGTTCCTTTCGAATGGAAAATGGATTCCGCTCAAGAGGAAGGCAGTGGCCACACACCAGCTTGGCAAACTCTGAGCTCATCATGGAGACCCTAGGCATCTGAGGGTATTTAGTGGTCCACGTGCTAATGCGGCCCTCAACGCCTGTGCTCCAGACAGCAGTCAGCTGCAGAAGCTGGAGGCGCTTGCCAGACACTGAGGTGGCTGGGGGAGCTCAGAGAAAGAGAGAAATAACTTTCCTGGTTGGGAATACTTGTTTTCTGCTTAGGCTGCGGTTTCTTCCCACGAATCAGTGCACATTTACATCAGAAAAGTCTGTGATGTGGTCAGAACATGGGTTTTTCACCTCTGAAACTCCAGGTGAAGTTTGGCGACTGTTGGGATGGTGTTGGTAGACGGGGCCTTAAAACTGGGTCATTGGGAGGGACTGGGCTTTATTCACAGAGTTGATTAGTTATCACCTTGTGAGCTATGGAAAGGGGCACTGCCTTAGTTCTGGTTCGTGCTCAATTCATTCACATGTTTTTCTGCCATGCTACAATGTAGCAACTAAGACCAAATGGCACACGCATGCTTGCGATGTGCATTTCCAGCCTCCAGAACCCTGAGCCAACTGCACTTCTTTTATGACTTGTCCAGCATCTGGCTCTTTCATTATAGCAACAGAAGATGAATTATATAGAGGTTACATTCAACCTTTTCACCCCAGGCATCTACTCCCTGGTTAATTGATTTTTTTTTTTATTTCTAAATAAATGTGAGATGGCTTGGCATAAATGCAGCCCAGCGTACTGACAGTTGACACTAAGAACATTCTTCTCAAGGACCGAAGCAGATGCTTCAAGCAAGATGTCTGGGCAGAGAGGAGAGAAAAGACCTGTCTCACACTTCTCTGAGTGGGCTTGTTCCCTCTGCT
The DNA here is from genome assembly GCF_900095145.1 of Mus pahari. Classification (NCBI taxonomy): domain Eukaryota; kingdom Metazoa; phylum Chordata; class Mammalia; order Rodentia; family Muridae; genus Mus; species Mus pahari. The sequence continues at coordinate 53,136,079 of NC_034597.1, read as the reverse complement.
TACCTCATATTAAGAAGGGATCTTCCCCTGGAAGCATCCCTGAACCGCTTTTCTGCACATGTTCTCTTGATAATTGCTTGACCTTCTCCACTTGAGACTGACAGAGCAAATACTGATGAGTGGAAAGGCCGAAAATGAGGTAGCAACTTGGCAAGTAGCTAATAAGCACCAGAAAATAAATGTAGGTCTTCAGGTAATCAGGGCAGGGGAAATTGCTTTAGAACAATAGGCGCCTTGAATCTAAATCTATGGTCATGTATGGTATGCTTGCCGCAGAGATGAGAGCTCCCATTTGTGTATGTATACAGCAGGCATGGCTACAGATCCACCTCGACCCAGAAACAACTACAGAGACCTGCCCATTGAAGTTGTGATCTATCTAGGTCTGATCAATCAGGGTGGCAACCTGTCAGTCTTAGGAGTCATAGAGTCACTGTTGAGGGAGAAAGGAGACCCTGTGTGGGCTGGTCAAGGATAGATATGAAGGAGCAAGGAGTGATTTTCCTCCTCATGACTTTACCCAGCACATTCTTCGGCCTATCACTTCACTCACGCATGACTTAATTTTACTCAACCCAACTGCTTAATTTCTCCCTGGAAGCCAAGCCTCATTTCAGTAAAAACACCACTTTGTTTAAAAAGAAAAATGACAAAATAAAATGTAATAAGATAAAACAAACAAACAAACAAAAAAACCCACCGTGTCCAAGTTGGACAAGGAAGCTCAAGAAGCAAGAGAGTCCCAAGAGCAGGCATAAGAATTAGAGAATCCATTCGTTCACATGCCAACGAGACCCACAAAAATACTAAACTAAAAGCTGTAGTGTACATGCAAAGGACCAGGTGCAGACCTGAAAACACACCTTACCTCAATCACACAGTAAAATAATCACCAGACTCAATCACTGTCCCTGAAGCTTCCAAAAACCCAAACCAAACCAAACCACACCACACCAAATCTAACAAACATCCAACAGCAGCAAAAACAAACAAATAAACAAAGACCCAATAAACTTCTGTGACTTGTCCTCTACCTAAGTACTTTTCACAAATGGGGAGTGTCTCGTGCCACATTTGGTAAGAGCTATACACAAAGCACAAGACAAGGATCATGTCAGTTAGAATGGTCAGATTGAGGACAACTGGTTACAAATATTCAAAGTATGGACATTTCAATCAGGATTACCAGAGAGTAAACTAATAGCTCATAACTGTGTTTCTGTTGGCCGTTACTGTTGACTTTAACAGTATTTGTTAATACACTTCATGTTCTTTATATCTATGAGGTCATCAAACATTTATCATCTCTATTACAAAGTGCTCTTATACTGTTTACAAGCTCCCTGGTGAATTATAGTGCCAGGTAGCAAGTGTTTCTTGGCAGAACATTAGATGCATGCTGCCCTGTCTCAGACTCATGCACCGATTGCTAGAAGAGTAGGTACCAAGAGGATCTGCACCCTCTCCTCCAGCTGAGCAGACTGACTGATGGACTCACAAGAAACACTGATAATCTAGAACAGGAAAGTTTTCTCTAATGTTGGGGTTTATTCCATAGAAGTTTTTATAATCAATGAGAACACAAATCCATACGTAAATACACATAAATTCACTGTGGCATTTCTGAACACATACAAGATGTATTTTGACCACATTCACCCCCATTACTGAAATCCCTTCCGACTTCTAATGATCCCTTCCTGATCCCTACTGGTTCTCCTTCTAACCCCACACATTCTGGGGGGAGACAGAGAAAGAAAGAGGGGTAGGGTGAGGGAGAGAGGGAGACTGAATCCAACCATCCAATCTTTCTTGCTCTCACTGGACAAACAGTAATATTAGGAGACAGGAGAATGGTTCTTTTTGCCAATTTCTTAGAAATATGATAATTTCCCCCCAAATTTAAAATTGCACTTGGCATTAAATGTTGATCCTTAGAGTCTTGATGTGGATCAGTGCACCCGGAAAGCCTCTGCACGTGGCTTTCTGAGTGGAGGAGCAGCCCCTGTCTTCTGAATTCAGGTTTTTCTCTCGTTCTTTTGCTTCCTTCCTTGGCCACACTTCTTCCCTTTAAATGGCCTCTCAAAGCCAGCTCTGTATATCCCCGTCTCAGACCTGCCCAGGTCTCTTCTTCCTGGATCTAGAATCCAACTTCTTGTTCAAATAGACCCACAAGCCCTGCTCCCCTCGAGCAGGCCCAGCTCTGGGCCTGGAAGAGTCCCCACTCAGAATTCTGTAGCTGGCCTAGGATTCTGTAGGAGTCTGAGCAGAGAATGGTAGAAAATGCAGAATGTCAATACATTTGCTCTTTTCACTGTAATAATTTCCTTTCCCTTTAAAGGAGAAAATAGTATAGTCAAAATTCTTAGTACAGTAAAAATTAATTTAAAATTTTACCCCAAACAGGTGCCCCCTGTACCTTGGTAGAAACAAAGAGTGTACCCAAATCAAACTTCAGGTTCTACAAGCTTACCAGTCTAGCTAAACGGAGACAGGTACAAGCCATGATTCTCCATGGACAAAGGTGGCTAACGGAGAGTTTCAGATACACAGGAAGCCTGTGCTATGGAACCCACTGGAAACAAAACAGACAACTGACAAAGAATCATTTAATCAAACTCAAATATAGCAAGGTCAGCACGATAGTGTGTGTGGAGATGGTGAGCCTGGGGCTGCAGAATCTAGCTCGAAGCAGCTAGATTCAGACGGAGACCATTTCCCAAGATCCTACCTGAGCCTCCCTCTTATTTCCCCTGCTGATCCATCGATTCTTCCAGGCCCTGGATCTGTCCAGAGGCAAGTCTGCCTCTGCCTGGGTAGACTGGTTGTTAGAAACACAGGGGAAAGCTTCCATCGGGCTGTGCTTAGCTCCAAGCAGAAAATGTTCATACCAACAGGATGTTATCACTAACAGGATGACACAGACATCTTGAGGTCATAGGAACTAGAAGTGTATAAGTGTGTTTCGGTATGAGTATATCCCTATAGTTAGTTCACTTACATTCTGTCATCAGAATCAGTGGAAATTCAGACAGCATCTGCACACCCTCACAGCATTCATTGTTTGCTCCACGCAGCAGCCCAGCAGTCTAAGCCACCTGTGTGTGAATCTGAGAATTTTGCTGACAAGACCCTTCCCCACCCACCAGAAGGCTGCCCTCTCTCTACATGCATTCCTATTTCATATGCTACCAGAGGAGCTCACATATGTGCTCAGGAGTACCTGAAACTGAGGGCAACTTTACCCATCTCCATCACTGAATTCTCCAGGAGATGTGTGTGTGTGTGTGTGTGTGTGTGTGTGTGTGTGTGTGAAAATTTAGTAGAACTAAGTTGAGATTCCAAGGGAAACTATTGGTGACCATACCCCCAAATGAAAACTCATATACCTGTTCCAGGCAGACCTGAACTTGAACCTGCAGCTCCTCATTTGAATAAAGAAATCGCAGTGCAGCCCTGTAGCTGCTATGGTCAGTCTTTTGATACTGTCCTAGCCTTCGGTGCTCATGAATTTGGAATTTCACACATTTTATTGGTTCAAAAGACTGTTTCTCAATTTTGTCAACCAGTGGTGAAGTCTGTGATCTACTTAACATTTTGTGTAAAGAAAAAAAAATGTCTTCTTTGCTCTGTTTAGTGAGATGAGTGGAGAGAGACTGAAATCGGCATGAAACTGGAGAAACCTAGACAACTCATCAATCGTCTCTATCACCTTGATGGAATTACACTCACCCAGGAGGAGCAGCACATCTTACAGATGTGTAAGGACATTTCTAGAGAGGTCTAACTGAACATGGGGAAAACCCACCCCAGTGTGAGGGCTCCATCCCATGGGCTGAGTCCCAGACTCATTTAAAGGGAGGAGGCAGCTTAAGAGCCAGCATTCACATTGCTGCTTCTTGCCCTCAGATGTCATGTGACCAGCCACCTTCTACTGTGCCTTCCCATTGTCATCTTGCTTTTGTCGCAGGGGAGAGAGAAGCCTGGGAGCCTTCTTGCAGGCTTTGTGCAGTGGTGAACTGGGATAGTGGGGATGAAGAAATCTCACTGATGTCAATGTTGAGAGTGTTCGAGCCTCCAACAGCATGTCTACAATTTAGAAGCAAAATCAATACAGAGAGGGTTCTGATTCTACCTCCATCAATCTGTCTGTCTGTCTGTCTGTCTGAATCCTTCTCCTCTCTCCATTTCCCTCCCTATCTTCTCCCTCCCCTCCTCCTTGCCATTGCAGCTGTTTCTCTCGGGCGGTCGTAGAAGCTTCCACAAACACATGGGAATGTACTAGCCAGCATTTTGTCCTTCAGGGTATAGCTAAGTCCTTTCGTGGCTGCTGGGCCCCAGGATATACTTCTTGGGCAGGAAGATGGATCATGAGGTAGTTTATTTAGTCAAAGGATCACTTGTGAGCCAGGAGACATGGAAACTCAGAAAGCATAGTCGAAACCGAGTGCCTGCCGAAGAGGAAACCATCTGCACCTGGCAAACAGCTACCAAATCAGAACGGGCTGTAATGGAAAATCCACCTCCGTTCCCCGGCAGGGCTGCCGCCCTCATCACAGGGAGTCTGGGTATTAAGTTTGGCAGTTCTCGTAGAGCCTGCCATGCCAGGGAGGTTATTAAAACTGAACTGGAATGGTTTCATAACTCAAACTGGAAACAAGACTGAGGAGAGCGCTAACAAGGAAGTGACAGAGCAGAACGAGGTAAAGCTAGATCTGTGCGCTGTCTGGGTCGGGTTTCAGAAGCTTCCACATGTTAAAACAGGCTGAAAAGTTAGTTAAATAAATCAAAATGCCAAGTAAGACATTCAACACCCTGGGATGACTGACCAATGAGGAGTCTCTTTCACTTTGTTTACTAAGGGTTACTGCGAAGAGTCTGTAGCTATAGCTCCATCCATTAAACATCTGTCCCAGTCGAGGGAGTCTCAGTCTCCAATGTCTGCCATTGCCTCAAAGAACTGCAAGGGCATTTCCTAGGAGAAGGGCACTCTGGGAGAAGAGAACCAGCGATGGCAGAACATAGGAGGGGTACGTTGATATGGTTATCAAGGCCATAGGTCAAATCCTTGCTGGGAAGATTCCAATAACACACAAAGCGCTGGCTAAAGTTTTGGAGGGTCTGACTTTTCTCCCCCCGGCCCCAGTAGCCTGCATAGCATCTTCTGTACTAGGAAGGCAGACCAGTACAGCTTCTCCAAGCCCTGAGAAAACTGTGTGCTATCTTCAGAGATAGGGTCTTACAATTAGATTCTGGTGGGGAACCAAGAGCAACGGCAAGAACCTAAATTGGGGGAACAGACTGTGGAGGTCATGTACCTGACTCCTGGCCCTGAGTGTTATGTGTGTCAGCCATGCTTCTGAGAAGACCATTATTCTCTGTGTCATAGGGTAACTGCATTTAAGCATGTATATGTGTGTGTGTTTGTGTGTCTATGTTAGATAGTATATAAAACAGTAGGTTTCCATACAGCTTTGTCAAACACCCTAAATAGTAGCTATCCCCCCCTCTCCCTTCTATTTGCTACCCTCCCATATAATTGCATGAAGGCTATGGAGTGGATAACCAACCACTTTCTGATTGGATTTACGAGCTGCAACATAAGAGAAGACACTTGCCTGCTGCTGTCAATCTGTCCAAGAACCCATGGCTGGAGTACCCTCGGGTCCCAAGAGTGAAGCTGCTACAATCATTCAGCTGAAAGCACATAGCATCTATGCACTAAAACGTCGTACGGCCTTCTAAACTTGTACCTCTCTATCCATAGATTAGTGCAGCCCTCAGAATTCATCAGACATGTTGTGTTGTGCAGTGGATAGTGCTTAGCACAGAAACTCACAACTAATCAAAATCCAAAGAGCAAATGGCTATGGCGTGCCCGGCCACAGATGTAACTTTTATAGCACAGTCTCCTTAGTTCAAAGCTCAGGGAACATTATGGGGAAAATGGAAGAAAAGAGTTTAAGGGCCAGAGGTCATGGAGGAGCAGGTTGAAACAGTGTCTTCTGACATGTGACCATCATAAACTAGCGACCATCATAAACTAGCAGCAGCTGTGGTTTCCTGCCAACACAAGATCATGCCAGGCAACATTCCAGCATAGACCAGGGAGCAGGCACACAAACCCCCAACCCTTAACTCAGGAACTATTGACAGTTGGTGGGAAGGGACTTAGTTTCATATAGTGGTATCATCCCTGGTAGGCTCACCATGCTCTGGTGGGTGGCCCCACACACATCACTCACATATGACACACGTGTGTATATGCAGGCGAAACACCCATTCACATAAAAAAATAAAATTATGTTGAAAAAAAACCAACCTGAGTGGTGGGCGAATGGCTATCTGGACTACCAGTGTCTCTCCACCCCCTTGCCTTCCTCGGCTTAGCTCTCTATGAGCCCAGAGAGATGCCACGAGTATCCATGAATCAGAGTAGCCATGGAGGAATCTTGTTTCCCAAACTGCCAATAGCTTACCATGTGGTTCATGTACAAGCCCCAAAGGGTGGCTCTCATCCCAATGGGCGTCAAAACTAAGCAGGGAGCTTTAGATAACATACTTGTCTAGGCTCTACCACCGTTAGTTAGCTTTGGGTTGACCTAGGATGGGGTTCATCAGGGTCTGGGGTCTGTCTCTGTCACCTGCTACTGTCCCATTGCACTTTAGTCAGAGATGCTGGCCTCGCTTCCATGGAAGGTTCTTGCCCAGGACCTTCTTCTTAGGCTCAGTCTCCCTCAGATACTGCTCTGCTGCCCCTCTCGTCCCTACATGATTATACCCACTACCTACAGTTAGAATTAGCCCAGGCAACACAGCGTGGGGGGAGAGTGGCCAGTTCCTGGGTTTTGACCTAATGGAATAAGCTTATTAGCTTGCATGGCTTCAGTTTCTTTTTATAAGAGACTTTTAAGTGCTCTTTTACTTTTAAGTGCTTTTTTTTCATATGCAGCTCCTCAGAGGCAACTGGGGAAAGTGCAGCGAGGACAGGAGCCATCTTGGTAGGATGCTTCTGGTCAGCAAACATGGTAAGTAGAGAAGCTAAAGTGTACACCATGAAAGCCCACCAGGTCTAGCAGTTTGGGGGTCTTGTGTCTCAGTTTTATCCCTATGGAGTTTTCCCTGAATGCTACAAACATGCCTACAAAGATTTAAAGACTTCTTTGCACTTACCTATTTACTTACTATTTTAACTACTATACTGTTGGCAAATATGCTCACAATCTTTCAGAATCAAAAGAATAAAAGTTTTTTTTTTTAATGCAGGTATATGCCCATGGTTTAAAAATAAAATATAGTGGTATTCAAAGAAAAGCAGCTTCAACGTGGAAACTCATTTTACATTTTTAAGGAAATAGTATCATTGAGATCCTAAGAAACTCTTAAATATTCTTTATACCATAGCTACAATTTAAATCTTCAATATTCCGAATAGGCTCGTGGCATTTTGGAAACTGCAAGGCCCAACCCACCATAGGCTCTAGGGTGTAAAATCTGAGAAGCCATTTGAAAGATTTTCCTTTTAAAAGACAGTGCTCCCAGGGCTGCAAAGGACTTCCAAGCAAGTGTTTTCCAAGTTCAGTAGGCCAGAAACTCAGAAGCCATTGCAGTCTCAGGAGATCAGGCAGCGTGCAGCAGTTTCACCCTCCCATTGGTTACTGAAGAAATAGTAATGAAATCCAGATTGGCATCATGACTCCAGGACACTGGAGACACCAGGAATGCAGAACATCTTTTGAGACAACCTAATGACAGTGAGTGGAACCATGTATTCTGCCCAAGTCAGAATCCTAAGGCCAGGGCTGCCCAAGTGTATTAGATACTCCTGAAAGAGTTCAGTTTAGTGTTCCAGAGGGATACAACTTCATCATGACAGAGACACATGGGAACAAATGGCGGGCATGGCAGCCAGAGCAGAAAACTGAAAGATTTCATCCTCAACCACAAGCATGGAGCAGAGAGCAAACTGGCAACAAGGTGAAGCTGTAAACCCTCAAAGTCTCCCTCAGCGATGCTCTTCAGCAAGTCAGTCTCTCTCCATAACATCTACCGTCAGTGCCATCCTAACTCGGGACCAAGTGTTCAAAGGTCTGAGCCTGTGGGGTGGAGGCACCTCATTCGAACCACACCGCCAAGTCTGTCAGAGCTATGGAGACTCCTCCATGTTCCCCAGATGGTCAAGATTTCACTCCAGAACTGAGGGTTTTCTAAGCTGGGTTTCAGTGTTGCTTCCTTTTGTCTTTCCTGACGGTGCCCATGTCCGTTGCTTTTGAATTAGGAACGTCTTCTATGTGCAGTTCTGTATTGAACGTTCATGGGAAGTGCGTAACTTTCTTAATTGACTTTATACAACACTAGAGGTCAGGGGTTTATTTGTTTATAAACTGTCAGTTTCTTTTAATATTAAATTACTAGAGATATTTAAGAGGCTCAAAAAGAAAATTCAAGATGACCAGAGATCCCGGAGCAGACTTTAGGAACTGTTCAGACAGTAGGCACCGATGACTCCACAGGAATACTTCTCTGCCTCTTGGCCTTGTATTAGGGCTTTCAAAATTGTTTGAGAACTTCAGACACTCATAGAATTAGTTTTTGATCAAGTCTATCTTTGTCCCTCATTCCCCAAATCCTTCTCTACCCCTGCCACCTCTATTCCCTCTCAAGTTCATGAGCTGTTTCTAAAATCCCACTGAGTCTATTTGGTGCTGCCTGGTTCTGCCTGGGTCTAGAACCATCCACTGGGGTATGGGTAGTCTTGCAGGAGCCTCGTTCCTAAACAGACCCAACTCTCTCTCCCCCAGCCGTTATCGACAGCCAGTAGGTCCTTAGCTAAGAGTTGGATTTTATCATCATCTCCCAACTCCAGGATAGGATTTTGTCTAGCTTGATCTTTTACAGGCAGGTTTGTGCGTTCTGTCATAGTCCCTGTGCCCAGGAAGCAGTATTTTGCTGTAATCATCCACTATCTATGGTGTTATAGCTTTTCTGCCCCCTCTTCCATGATGATGCCTTGAAAGAGAGATTGATACAGATGTCTCATTTAGGGCTGAGCGTTCACTCCACAGACTCCTATTCTTTGCACAGTAACCAGTTGTGGGTCTGTGTTATTCAACACTTACTGCAAAGAGAAGCCTCTCTGATGAGGGCTGGGAGATGCGCTAACCTGTGGGTATGATGATGAATCTTGAGAAAGTCAACTTAACTCTATTTTTAATTTTGTAGAATAATAGCGGCATGTTCTCCTCTAAGGCCTACGACCCACCTAGCTATGAGTTCTTGTCTGTGTTTGCAATGTCAGCAGGAGTTTTGCCTGATGCTGTGGGCCTTAAATTCCATGAGAATGTGGTTGGTTCCTCTCATGATATCTGTGCCACTACTGTATCAGGAATCATCTTGTTGTAGCTCACAGGGTTCTCAGCTGGTTAAAATTGCTGATTACTTTTCAGCCTGTTTTGTTGTTGTTTTGGTTTTTGTTTGCTAGTTTTTTTTATCTCCCTATCATCATTTTTCATTCTTTCCTCACAACTTTTTTTTTCTATTAAAATTAAAACTTATCTCCCAAGATACATTTTTTTTTTTTTTGGTTTTTTTGAGACAGGGTTTCTCTGTGTATTTTTTTTAACCGATGTGATTTCATGTCCTTCCAAATCCCATGGCTTCTAGATGGAGGAGCCTCTGGGCATGATTTCCTTCTCCAGGTGGACATTCATCCAAATTCTCTTCAGTTTGAAATCGTTGCCTCTAGGCCAGCGTTTTTCCAGCGGTGTTTCAAACTCCTTGGAGGAAGCTGGAGCTGCCACCAAAAGAACACAGGGCAGTTGGAGAGGCTTCCCTGACCACCCCTAAATAGCCCCGGTTGTATCTGTTTTCAACCTGAGGGTACTTTCTGTAATATTTAATCTTTACAATGTAGAAACAGCTTGGGGATTATTGATTCTAGCTCCATAATCTTACTTTAAGATGAGAAACACAAAGTTGAAAGTAGTTCACTAAATTGTCCACGGTCACACATAAGGTGTGAATTCTGGTCTAAGCCCGGAGTCTGGGGTGAATCTGAGAACTGAGCAGGGTGTATGGAGAGGAGAATCTGTTAGACTCTCCCAGCTGGACCAGGGCAAAGGATGGACCATATCTGGCTGGGCATAAGGGTTGGACTATGGCGTACAAGGGTACTGTATAGGTCAGGGTGAACAGTGTGGGTCCTGGCTGGGGCTGCCGGGTCTGGAGACGAGTAATCAGAAGTGGTCAGACTAGGCTTCAGCACTATGTGGGACATGGGCTAGATCCCACCTAAAATGTAATACTTAGCATGTGCTTAGCTTTCAAGACAACTATGGAAAACAAAAACAGATGAAATGGGTTGTAGTAATCTTGGTGTTGGTACAGTTGTTATCTGGTGTTGGTACAGTTGTTATCTTGGTGTTGGTACAGTTGTTATCTTGGTGTTGGTACAGTTGTTATATTGTTATTCTGAAGGGACTGTGGGTATGTAGTAGGCCAGAGCAAGTGAATAGGTAATTATGTGTACTCAAATTCTATCCATGCCATTATCACAGAGAACCTAGGTTCTGAGCACGCAGAAAGGAGAGAGACAGATCAGGTTAAAAATACTAAGAAACAATGGACATCTATTAACAATGAACACCCAGGACTCCCAGCTCAAGGTCTCAAGATAGTTTTTCAGGAAAAGAAACTAAGATTCTCTACAGAAGTGATAGTCTGGGTGGTGATGTAATGAGATAAAAGGACTCAAACCAGCTCAAAAAGATGTTGCTTTACGTGGCGTTCTCTACACCAGAAGTTCTCAACCTCCCCAATGCTGCAACCCTTTAATACACTTCCTCATGTTGTAGTGACCCCAACAATAAAATCATTTCATTGCTACTTCATAATTGTAATGTTGCTACTTTTATGAATCATAATGTAAATATCTGATATGTAGGATACCTGATATGCAACCCCTAAAAGGTTATGACCTACAGATTGAGAAACACTGTTCTAGAGGAACAGAACTGATAGAATGAGTATATGTGTATATGTACAAATATGTATGTGTTTCTGCATGTGCATATGATATGATATATGGCCTATATCATGTGTGTGTGTGTGTGTGTGTGTGTGTGTGTGTGTGTATGAGTGGTTTACAGGCTGTGGTCTGTCTAGTCCAACAATGGCTGTCTCCCAATGGAACCGTCCAGAATTTGATGGTTGTTTAGTGCACAAGGCTGGTTGTCTCAGTTAGTTTTCAGTATACACTGAAATCCTGAAGAATCTGACTCTAATGGCAGCGAAGGAACGAACTTTTCAGCAAGGGGAGGGTAAAAGGCAAAGAGAAAACCCTTCCTTTATTTTGGCTGCCACCGAAAGGTGCAGGCTAGATTTAGGATGGGTATTCTCAACTCAGCAGACCAATCAAGAAATTCCCTTACAGGCATGCCCAGCTGCCTGGGTTTAAGTTGATTCCTGAGGTAGTCAAGTTGGCAACCAAGAGTAGCCATCTTAGGTGTATTCAAAAGAAGGCTGCTATTGGTTAAAACACATCAAAAGGTTTATATAATTTTTTATACCTAACATTGTTTTACAAATTCTTTAGTTCTTAAAAACCCTCATTCTTCATCTTTGGAGACTGCTTCTAGAATCTGAGGAATGAAGAGAGAGCATTATACCCCTGCTCTGCCTTTCCAGTAGGAGGTCAAAATCTAAATAAGAAAAGAATTGAACAAGTATGGGGTATCACCATTTGAAAATCTGCGATGAAGTAGCAAACATCTAAACCGATTCTACAAAGAGACAGAAAATCGAAGTTATAGGACATCACAGCATAGACAGAATCCACGCAGACATAGACATTCAAAAGCAGTATGAAAGTAGAGCTTAGACATTAAGAAGGCCAGTGCTGTAGAGCTCTTCATAACAGTGTGTAGCTGGTACTAGAATCCCAGCCCAAGCCAACCAAACTCTGAAAGTCCATCTACAAGACCACTGCAAATTTGGAGGCTGAAATCTTGGTCCACTCAGTACAAATGGGTGCTACAAACAGTTCTATGCATGTAGCCCAGAAGGAAATTGCAGAAAGCCTGAGAGAGGTGGGGCTCCCCATGACGCATGGAAGGGTGATGAACTTCTGAGTTCCCTCACTCACGATTCCTAACACACATATCAGCCATCTGTAGTCACCATAGGTGACCATAGGACTGATCTGCAGGGACTCTGCACTTCAGAGGACTAGGCTGCACCCTGACCCTGTCATCCCACATTGTAACTCAGAAACAGCACTTGGTTTGAAAGGGTCCTCAGTTCCCATATTGGTTGACAGAGAGCTGCGTCTGATTTTAAGCAGGACTATGATTCTATAATGTATGATTGGAACTGGATGGCCAGCAGAGAGTGGGCTGGAACCCACAGGCAGAGATGCGTTTTCTTTTACACAAGCATCCCCCAGAGAGTTAGGCTACTGCCACAGCAGACAGGGAGACTGAAGCCTCACCGTGGTAATTCATCTCACTTCCTGTTGCTCTTTGGTTTTTAGGGACCAGGGTTCCTCGAAGTGTGTGAGAAGTCTTCTGGGTAGGACAATATTTGGGGTTCATGTGTACACTGCTGAAGCTAGTTTTTAACTGCTTAGGGTTTTTTTCTATTTTGTTTTGTTTTTTGTTTTTGTTCTGTTTTTATTTGTTTTGTTTTACTTTGTTTTTCTCTTTTGGAAAATGTCAGTGGAGGCCTGTGGGAAATTGAATATTCCTGAGGATATTTGGGAGATATCCCCACCCTGGGCAAAGTATCTGTGGCCGGACGGGAGTTTTAGCCTCTCCTTTTAGGAGACATGGGGTTCTTGGTCTCTGCTACCTCATTGACAGGCAACCTAGAATGCTCCACCAGCTCAGGCCATGCCCTTGTTCATTCTGCTTTCTCCAAATCTGATAATTCACTTGCAAAAGCTTGCCATTCATTCAAAGAACAAAATGGTTTTAGTGTCTAGCATGAGTGAGGAACCAGATATGGAGCAACCAGTAGTCCAGATGGTTCATGCAAGTCTCTTTCAGACTATGACGTCACCTGTGAGTCTAAAATTTCCTACCAATCCCACCAAGCATTCTCTAATGCTTTGCCCTGAAAAATACACAAGTATGGATTCTTCATCTTACTTCATTTTAGCTCTCTGTTTATGTCTCTTCTGCAAAGCCAGCAGGAGGAAACTGACAGACTCCAGGGATCTTTGTGGAGTGGAGGGCTTTGCGTCTGCCTGTTAGAACTCTCACCCTGAAAGAGAAGACCCCTGGGAAGGAGTTCTGGCTGGAAAAAGTTGATCCCAGAAGGAGAGCCCTAGAAGACAAAGGGGAATGTGTTTGCTCTGACCTTTTCCAGTTGCTTCTGAGGCAGCTCCTGAAGGGGTGGTGTTCGACTGGAGCTCTAATCTCAGACAAGCCAAGAGTTAGGAGTAGAATCAAAGGCAGCCAAGTTTTAGTGCACACAAGTGTTTCATGACAATGTGATTTCTGAAAGCTGACCAGGTCCTAAGCCCTTGGAGCACTTGAGACAGGAGCAGACATTATTTTTTGGAAAGTGGACCCCTAACTTGTATGTATAACACATACCTCATGCATACACCAACACACAGACATAAACACAAACAGACAGAAAGACACACACACACACACACACACACACACACACACACACACACACACACACACAGACAGAAAGAGACAGAGTTAGAGAGACAGGGGGAAAGGAGATTTTCCTTGGGAATTGAATTCTGAACGAGCTCCCAGCCCATGACAGTTCTGGTAATAGGTAGCATTTATATTATTTTTGTCAAGTTAAGCAGCACGTGTACTTATATTCTCTGGATTAAAACCATGGCATTCCTAAGCTTTGAGGCCATACCTCCTGCTAGAGTTAACTCCAAACCTCCCTGGTGCTTTCTAGAATGTACATACAAAACTCCCTGGTGTGATAACTGTCTCTCCTGAACAGCTTTCCCAGACTTCAGTCCCAGAGAAGGGCTGGAAATCCAGGATCTCTTTCTTCCTAGGACTTCAAAACTCGTGCAAACTGAGCCCCTGCTTCTCCATGGTACCCAAGCAGGTAACATTTGAAAAGGCCAATCAGTGGGTGGATAGATACATAGTCAGCAAAGAGGACTTCATGAAGAACACAGTGTAACGCTTCTGCCTCAGGGGACTTCCATCTTTCCTAGACTGTCTGCTTTCATACTAAAATGTGAATTTTGGCAGACCCACTCATCAAGATGGTCACACACCCTGGGTCCTGAGGCACACTGAAGGAGGTTGCTGTTAGTGGCTGGGAATGGAGAAGGTGCAGAGGGTGCTGACCCAGGCCTGAGCATAGGGCAGACAGACATCCTTGTGGTTTTTCTTGTGGAGGTTCCAAACCTCCACTTAAGTAAGGGGTGTCTTTCTGCTGTCAATGTCTCTCTTCAGAAGTAGAAGAAGAGGGTTCATCTGCTTCCTCTATTTTTACAGAATCTCTGTTTTCCTTTTAAGATTAGTGGACTTCAAAATATTCACCTGGCTAAATAGGCAGCTGAAGATGCAAAGATTTTTCTTAGAAAATAAATGTGTGCCTCAGCTTGTAGCATAACAATGTCCCAGTAGACTTGTCACAAGTTGCAACTGGTCTAAATAGAAATTATATGTATTACTCTATGTGCAGCCTAGTTTAAGTTACTTAAACATGTGCAGAACACTTACTTCAGTCTGCACATGACTGCACACAAGGCCAGCTTTAAAAATTTTTTGTTTATTTTTATATGTGTAGGTATTTTGCTTGCATATATATGTACTATGTGCATGCAGTGCCTGTGCAGGCCAGAAGAGGGCAGTAGATCCATTATTATTGGAGTTACAGAAGGTTGTTAGTGGCCATGTAGGTACTGGGAACTGAACCAAGGTCCTCTGGCTGTTCTTAATCTTGAGCCACCTCTCCAGCTCCACCTAAGGCCCAGGTTATAATGAACTGTTGCTTACCTGTGTAGCTTCTTGGACAGTATACTGAATATGGAAGCTGAATGTGTGTGAGTGTGCCTTGGCCCCACTGTAAATGTGAGATGTCCTATTGATCCTCAGCTGGAAAGTGTGCTTATTTTTGCACCATGAATAAGTTGCTCCAAATTCTCATTCCCAGTCACATTTTCCCCAGTCTATCTTTCATTGGAATGTTTTAATTAGCCAGTAGAGACTCATTGTAAGTGCTTAGCTCAGGCAGTGGACAGTGAAGACCTGAATCATTTTAAGGAATACATTTAATATACCACATCTTTGAGGTTAATAGTTTACAGTGTAACTGGACAGGAGAAAGACCTCAAAGCTGGGAATGGGGGCCATAGCCCTTGTCAGGTGGCCCTGAAAAAATATTTTATACTTGAAGCGGACATTTCTGGTTTCTTGGGCTACTCAGTCACGTGATGTTTTTCTTGAAGCTGTCTTGTCAGAGGATGTTTTGCTGAAGCAGACATGTGAGAGGGCATGTGATGTTTTGCTGGCGTAGAAGCTTGAGAGGAAGTGTGACATTTGGAAAGAGTTTAAGTAGAACTCCAAAAATGGTGACATGATGTTCTTGCGTGGCTTCACCATGTAACACTTTGCCGGTCTTCACTGGTCTTCATATCATAGAGAGAAATGTGCCAAAGACCTTCTTATGATATTCTGGCTGATTCTTGCCACTTCCACTGACTAGTGCCGATTCAGCGGAGCCTTGGAGTTTCTGCTGGATTGAGCTGCTGCTACTGATTCGTGTTTGGTGTTTGCTTCTGAACTAGACTGCTGGTATGCCGACAACAAAGAATTGAATGGCATGAAAGAACTACTTCTAAACAGGTCCACAACACCCTTTTCCTATAAACTGGTTTATTCCTCTACCTCTGGTCAGTGGGCTAGAAGTGAGATTGAAGCATTCAAGAACCCTACGTAAAACAGGCTTTGAAAAATCTAAGCCTACAAATGCTCTTTTTCTGATTGCTTACCTCTACACTAGGGTAGTGGCATCAAATTGACTGAACAGACATGTCTATATATTCCCAGTCATTAATCAGAGGTGGGGAAGAGAAAGGAAGTGTGTGTGGATGCACCACAACTTCAGGAGAGAGATAGGATGCTCATAAAGCAGGAAGGGAAGTGGTGTGGTCGGTATGTGCTGCTGTGGTGAAAAACAGCCACCTGAAGATGTAATCTTATGCAAAACAAAAATACACAGAGTCTCCCCTCATGAACTCCTCTTCTGTGGACCCAAAACCCTCCCTGGGGATAACCATTGGCTTCTGTTGGGGGTATCCTTCAAGAATGCTCTAATGCTGTTAGAATGGCCTATGTACACATATGTCTACATAAACTTTTAAAAACTTTATGACAGGATGCTAAATTTCATAAATAAATGACTTGTAACTTGTGAATATGTTTTATGTGATGAAACTTTGACCTCTGAGAACTCTGTGTGCATCTTTTATCTGCCCCTTACAAAATCCTATCTTTGTGTGTTGAAATTCATCAGGATTTTCTTCCTCTGTTCATACTTGGCATTAATATAGTGGTTCACAGCCTCCATGAATATAGTCACTGCATCCCTAGTCCAGGTCAGCTTAAGACACACAGAGGAACTAGCCACTACACTAGGTCTTTCATCTGGGTGTCATGACTGTCTTTGTACATCAGCACTTCCTCTGGGAGTCCCAAGTAAATAATACTTTTGGAGGAGCCTTCACACTGCTAAGATGGGAACTGAGGTGTGAAGTGGAAACTTCAAGTCTCTTTGGAAAGTTCGTTATGTCAAATGATGTTTTGCTGGGGCACACAGGTGGAAGGGGTGTCTTGCTAAAGCAAACACATGAAAGACTGTTTTTCTGAAGCAGACACAGGTGAAAGGATGTTTTGATATAGAAAACCTGTGAAAGGACCTGGGATAAAGGAATATAAATATGACCCTACAGACAGTGGGAGATGAGCATTGGACATTCTCTGCCTCTCTATTCTTTGCTACCAACACACATGTATTGGTTCGCCTTACATAGCGTTGTTGAGCTCAACTTGTGATAACTCCGAAATTCAGAGGAACTAACTCAAGAACTGCTCATGAGGTTCCTGTGGTAGCTTGCCACTTCTGCAGCCTTGCCTTAGGCCAGTTGGTGAGCCTGGCAGTTTCTTCAGGATTAAACTATGGCTGCCTGGTGTCTGCTTGCTGAAAGTACTGGACTGTAGCTGCTGGTTCATGCCNGGTGTCTGCCTGCCTAGAGGACTGGTCTGCAGCTGCTGGGTTGTATTTGGTGTTTGCTACAGGACTGAACTGCTGCCAAAGAAGAACTAAAGAACTATTGCTGAACGGGGCCATTTCCCCATATCCTAATATCTTTTCTCTTCTACTACCTCTGCTGAGTGAGGGCTACAGGAGAGGTTGAACAACAAATTTATGCCTACAGAGGTGGAACTAGGCATATTAAATGCAAGGCCAGAGAGATGGCTGAGCAAGTAAAGGTGCTTGCAGCCCAGTTTGGTGACCTGAAATTGTTCTTTGGAGCATACATGGTGAAAGGAAAGTCTATCCCCAAGAGTAAGTTGCCTTCTGATCTCCACGAGCACGCCATGGTACACCATACACATGCAGAAAATTAAAATGTAAAACCATTTAAAACCAATATTGGAGATGTGTAAAAGAGAATCACTTGTGTGGCTGTGCTTGGC
The DNA here is from genome assembly GCF_900095145.1 of Mus pahari. Classification (NCBI taxonomy): domain Eukaryota; kingdom Metazoa; phylum Chordata; class Mammalia; order Rodentia; family Muridae; genus Mus; species Mus pahari. The sequence goes on along the minus strand of NC_034597.1, from coordinate 53,118,386 downwards.
CTGTGTTCAGTTGTCAGCACAAGAAGAAGAAGAAGGAGGAAGAGGAAGAGGAAGAGGAGGAGGAGGAGGAGGAGGAGAAGAAGGAGAAGAAGAAGAAGAAGAAGAAGAAGAAGAAGAAGAAGAAGAAGAAGAAGAAGAAGAAGAAGAAGAAGAAGAAGAAGAAGAAGAAGAAGAAGAAGANAAGAAGAAGAAGAAGAAGAAGAAGAAGAAGAAGAAGAAGAAGAAGAAGAAGAAGAAGAAGAAGAAGAAGAAGAAGAAGAAGGGAAACAAAGTATGTATCATTTCACAAAATTTAATTTGTGTTTATTGGATAAAATTCTTGTTAAGAAGTTAAAAACAAACAAACAAAAACAAACAAAAAAAAACCCACCAAAAACAAACAAACAAAAAACCCCAGGATTTTTGAGACAGCAACTCACTACACAGCTCAGATTGTCCTCAAACTCCTTGTCAAATTGCTCCAGCCACAACAATGCTGATACTCCAGCCAAGTGCCATTGTGCAGTGTGACTTCTACAGAGAGGACTACAAAATGCCTCTCTTCTGTGACTGTTCCTCACTTTCCACCCCTCTCCAGTACCTCTTACCCCTTTCCAAAAAGTCAGACATCTAGATAGAAATGTTAAGGGACAGTGACAAACTGCTTTCTCTTTGGACTGAAATTCTTACAATTTCACCACTAAAACAAAGGCTCTGGGCTGGATAGTTTCTGCTTAGCTGTTTCAGGAACAGTAGGCTCATTCTTCTACCTCAGTCTCTCTCTCTCTCTCTCTCTCTCTCTCTCTCTCTCTCTCTCTCTCTCTCTCTTTTTCTAAAAGGCACCATTTTAAAGTGCCTACCCCCGTGTTGAGGCCTGCTTACTCCCTCTGAGGTGACAGCTAGAAGCGGTCCCTATCCACTGGACATAATGTGTCCACATTCTTTCCATCTCTGTGTCATTACAGACATTCTAACTGCTGAACACTCCCTGTTCTTCCACAGGGCTCGATGCCATAGAATGACCTTGGCATGACCTCAGAACGATTTACCCTTAGCCCTTTGATTACATCAGAGCTTTTCAACCTGACCTTTTCTCCCACAAAAGCAAGAGTTGCGTTTTGTTCAATAAACAAATGAATACATAGCTCTCTTTACAAGCAGTCAATGGGAAGACTGTGAGAGAGGGGTTGCATTATGATTAACTGTTTGTATTTGAGTCGAGATAAATTTGTATATATTGTGGATCTGCAACTTTACACTGAGCAGCCCACGGGAGCGCTGTGGAACTGGGACATCTTCTGTCCCTAACCAGATGGTACAGATGACATTTCTGGGGACCAACTAATGTTTTGAATCTAATATGTTGAATTATATATTCTTGTTTCCTCTTCAGTGCTCCAGCATATTAGGAAAGGGATCAGTCTCATTTGCAAATTTCACATGGGCTTGCTTGCACAACTGGCCACTTAGAAAGTGAAAGCATTGCTCGATAAGCTCTCTTCTTATATAGCTTTTGTCACTTAACCTTTCTTGGAGATACTCCATGCTAATAATTTAATTTTATATTTATGGAAAACTTGAGCAGAAACTGGAGAGCATTCATGGCTCCCCATGTCCCAGTAGAAACAGCTCCTCCACAAAGCCCCACAGTAGATGGGTCCACTTGTTACTATACTGTCAACTAGAGTCGTAGAGTCAGTCCATGGTTGCATCAAGGTTAATGCTGTGGCTCTGTATGGCTGTGTAGTCAGTGCCCACCACTGTGGGGATTTGGACGTAGTCTCCCTGCCTGCTGTAGTTGGGTATAGGTGACCTGTGGGGGCTGGGGTTAAAGGCTTGGTCTTTAAGGCTTGGTCTGTAGGAGAAGCCGCTGGGAGGTAGTGAAATTTGGCTGAGGAAGGTAGGTCATTGCTTGATTTGTAGCTTTGAGATGTACATTGTGATAGCAGCTACTTCCTGACAGCCACGAGGTGAATATAACTCCTCTGTCATGTGCCTCTATCATGAGATATCATGCATCATAGCCCCAAAGGAATATGGCCAAGTGACTACAAACCTACAAGATTTCTTTTCTCTCCTCTACTCCCCCTCCCCTCCTCTGCCCCTCCCCCTCCCCTCCCTCCTCTCCTCCCCCTCCCCTCCCCTCCTCTCCTCTCTTCTCCTCTCTTCTCTTCTCTTCTCTTCTCTTCTCTTCTCTTCTCTTCTCTTCTCTTCTCTTCTCTTCTCTTCTCTTCTCTTCTCTTCTCTTCTCTTCTCTTCTCTTCTCTTCTCTTCTCTCCTTTATTACTATTGTTGTTGTTGTGGTGTGGGTTATGTGTACGTAGGCAAGTGTTCCATGGTGTGCCTGTGGAGGACAGAGACTCTGTGAAGTCAGTTCTCTCCTTTCACCTTTACATGGGTCTCAGGGATCAAATTCAGGGCACCAGGCGTATGTGGCTAGCGCCTCTATACACTGAGCTTTCCTGCTGTCCTTGAACCTAAATTTCTGACTCCATATAACTCAAATAAGCTTTTCTTTATTTTGATTATCTTGGGTATTTTGTTAAAATGATGAAAATCTGACCGATAGCTGCTCTCCCCCAAACCAGGCACTTCTTTCATTCCTTCCTGCCCCTGAACACCCTTCACCATCACCTCGGTTTGACTTTCTCTAGAATACTGCATAGTAGTGGTCACACAAGGCAGACCACTTCCAGACTGGCATCTCTCATTTACTAATGTGCACTGAATTCCCTTCCATGCTTTTCCTTGGTTTGATCAGTCATTTTTTTTTTCTAATCACTAAGTAGCCTGCATCATCTATCTGGTTGTAGAACTTTATTCATCCCTTTATCTACTTAAGAACAACACAAGCCATCTGATGATCAATAGTTATGGATAATGAGGCTGGAACATCCCTGTGTAGAATTCTATGTAGACAGCTTCATACTCTTTGTTTGTTTGCTTGTTTGTTTTTTTACAGTATCATTTCATGTTATAAAGATGTTATACATTTTCTGCCTTTAATGAACATTTAGGCTATTCCCAAGCTTTTGATACCACAAATGATGTTCTAATGCATAGCCATAGTAAATGCATGCTTAAGATAAATTTCTATAAGTGGAATTTCCAGGTCAAAGGGCATAGGCAAGCCATCATTTTGATGTATATTTCTACATTGACCCTCACAGAGGTTGTAAAAATGTACCCTCCTCAGCAGTGTGTGGGAGTCCTGATGTTCCATGACTTTTGTTATTCTTTCCTAATGAAACCTTTCTCCATTCATATCTTCCCACGGCCCTTCAGAAAGGGCATGTCTCTATTGGCCCTATGCAAGCCAGCTATGGGGGCTTCTCTTCTTTTGTGCTTTGATGCGCTTGGTCATGGATTCAATAACATTGGAGAACATACATTCTTTCCAAAGCACCTTCCCTTAAGGGTCTTCCAAAAGGCATACGTACCACTGTAGATCTAGGTCATGAAGACAATAAACTTTAAAAGACAGAACCAACTGTCAAATATTTCCTAAGAAGTTCCCAGTGATTCATATATGGCTACTCACAGCATGAAGGTTCTTTGAATGTTTTCCCAACAGTGAGATCATGGGTAGACTCCACGGACATATACTTCCTTTGATTTTTAGAGTGAAGTATGTTTTGTTGTGAGTACATGAAATGTACTCTGTGACCAGAATCTCTCCTGCCTTCTAAAGAGGACCCTGCAGAAACAGTGAGGAGACTCAGATAGCCACCAATTCTGTGTGATTTTTAACAAATGACATACTACCTTTGAAACTTTTCTCAATTCAAGAGCGATGACAACACCAGGGAATTGTGGGAAAAGGTGGTAAGACTTATCTTCAGTCCCTGAGTTCCTAACTTCAAGCAAGAGTCTCTCTTCTACTGTTTTGTTGTTGTTGTTATTGTGTTGTTTTGTCTTTTAGCACTTAAATTGCAATTTCTCAGTAAATGCCTAATGACAATCAATACTAACAACTCTTGAGCTTTTTTGGAAACTCCTACATCTAGTAAGACGATCTTGGAGCCACTGACTAGAGTGCACAGTGCTCACACATGAGTCAAGCAATCCTCATCAGTCAACAAGGAATTCCGAACGTGTCAGGTTGCTGTTTCTGGTGCTCTGGGCGCCATGGCTAGAAGCTTTAGAACTGCATTTCACTGACTCTTCTGAGTTTTATGAGTTAGATATTATAGCACCTATAGGGTGCCTGTAGGCCCCAGAGGAAGGATACTGTTACCTATGTAATAGGGATTTGATATATAAAACAGAAGAGAGCATGAGGTCGTGTGAAAGTTAACGCTGTCAGCTGTATAAAGCCACCTTGGATTCCCGCTCCCCATACTGCACTGCAGAGTGGCAGACACAGTTTCCTAAGAGCTGCTCAGCATTCTCTGTGATTCCTACCAGAGCTTAAGGAAGTCTCCTCCCTTTAATCTTCTGGCAACCTTTAAACACAAAGGGAAGATCGGATTGGGTCTTTGTGAGCCCCATCTACTTAGGTGCACTTATTGTTCAACTGCCTTACCCAACTTCCTTAGAGGCAGCTTCCCTCTGGTGGAAATGCTAAAGTGGTAGCCTGTGTCCTGTAAATGGTTTTTTGATCTAATCAGCTATAACTAGCCCAGAAGGCTTATTTTCACTTAAAAGTAAAATGGCGTAAATCATAAGAACTTCTACTGGGAGGAAGTCGGTTGAAACTGCTTTCTTTCAATAATAGTTGCCTAAGAGAAACCATTTTAAGTTTTATGGACTTCTGCAGGCCATCCTGTACAATTACTACCCCCACATGGCACAGGCACAGTTTACCATGTCAGCAGCTAGCGTCTTCTTTCATACACTTGCTGTTAATCCATGGCCCACTGCCTCGTTAGCCAGTGAGATCCGGAAACACCATTGCCCGCAGGAATAATTGTAGAGAACAAAAAGAAAACATTAATCCTTGGCCTTTGAGCTGCAAAATCTGAAGTCCAGATGTGAAACGCAAGACTCTATGAAGAGTCTATGATCCACAAGAGTCAGTTTTCTGACCACCAGCCACTAGATAAAAATGATTTGAGTTTGAAGAAGAGGATAAAAGTTAACACTGCCCAGGGTGCCTGAGACGGCCGGCTGAGTGTTCTGTTCCTTCTCTGAAGCTCAGATCCACAAGCAAGGAGTATGGAGAGAAGGAACGGCACATGGGCACAGCCTGGAAATGCCATGGGGGAGGTGGTGCGTAGATCTCTCCCTCCTCAGACAAATGAATCAGCTCTAGATTAGAGCAGGAAGTGGAGCGGACCCTGGCAAGAGCTGGAGACAGCTACAGAGAAGACTATAGTGAAGATGGCCTGCAGAGAGCCATCAGCATGGTCACTGTGTGCCCCAGAGGGATGCGGAATGATCCCCCGCCCCAGCCTGTTGTTAGTGCAGACCATCTGGGGAAACAGAGCTCTATGATGTCTGCTAATGAATATTTGAGCATCCACATAGCTGGGAGTCCTTTAACAGATGCTCTGTGCACAGAAGGCAACGAAAGTTGACAAATTCACCCTGTGAAGGCATAAACATTTCTTGAGCAAATGTCAGAGCTGTGTAATGGCTAAAGTTAAGTTTCATCTTTAGGGAAAGTAGAGGTGTATATTTAAAAGGCATCCACAGATGAAGTCTTCTGGGAGTTTTACCAGGAATGTGTCCACCCTATAAAGGGTGAGATACCTTCCCTTGGAGAGAAATGGCAGAAGAGTGAATAAAGAAGTGTTCCTATGACTACACACACACACACACACACAGAGAGAGAGAGGGGGGGGGGAGAGAGAGAGTTAAAAAGCTGTTTCTCATATTGTTGTTACTCCTATAGGATTGCAGACCCCCTTTAGCTCCTTGGGTACTTTCTCTAGCTCCTTCATTAGGGGGCCTGTGCTCCATCCAATAGATGACTATGAGCATCCACTTCTGTATTTGCCAGGCACAGGCATAGCCTCACAAGAGATAGCTATATCAGGGTCCTGTCAGCAAAATCTTTCTGACATATGCAATAGTGTCTGGGTTTGGTGGTTGTATATGGGATAGATCCCTGGGTGGGGCCCTCTCTGGATGGTCCTTCCTTCTGTCTCAGTTCCAAACTTTGTCTCTGTAACTCCTTCTATGGGTATTTTGTTCCCCATTCTAAGAAGGAACAAAGTATCCACACTCCGGTCTTCCTTATTCTTGAGTTTCATGTGTTTTGCAAATTGTATATGAACTAACCAGTCCCACGCAGAGCTGTGTCTCTAGCTGCATATGTAGCAGAGGATGGCCTAGTTGGCCATCAATGGGAGGAGAGGCCCTTGGTCTTGCAAAGATCATATGCTCCAGTACAGGGGAATGCCAGGGCCAGGAAGTGGGAGTGGGTGGGTTGGGGGGCAGGGCGGGGGAAGGGTATAGGGGACTTTCAGGATAGCATTTGAAATGTAAATGAAGGAAATATCTAATAAAAAAAAAAAGCTGTTCCTCGTGACTCATCTCATAATGTCCCACTGTCTTGGACTCCTGTGTGACCCCGAACTGGGTGGATGAGTGTTAAATTGCTTAGAGTTCTGCCATACCTAGTAACCACATTTTAAGTCCCTTTCCTTTTCCTTTTCCTTTCCCCTTTGCTTCCTCCCTCCCTCCCTCCCTCCCTCTTTCTTTCTTTCTTTCTTTCTTTCTTTCTTTCTTTCTTTCTTTCTTTCTTTCTTTCTTTCTACAAGACAACTTAAGAAAATCAAATCTAGACGCAAACTAGTATTAAAATCTTACCTGGATCCCCCTTACCCTCCTCACTTACAACGCCTACAAAGATAGATAGAGTAGAAGACTCCCACATACCTACCCCTTAACTTTAACAGTTATTAACTCAGTCAATCTTATCATATCGTAACTGTCTTAGTCAGGGTTTCTTTTTTTTTTTTTTTTTGGTTTTTCGAGACAGGGTTTCTCTATATAGCCCTGGCTGTCCTGGAACTCACTTTGTAGACCAGGCTGGCCTCGAACTCAGAAATCCACCTGCCTCTGCCTCCAGGGTTTCTATTCATGCACAAAACATCATGACCAAGAAGCAAGTTGGGGAGGAAAGGGTTTATTCAGCTTACACTTCCATACTGCTGTTCATCACCAAGGAAGTCAGGACTGGAACTCAAGCAGGTCAGGAAGCAGGAACTGATGCAGAAGCCATGGAGGGATGTTACTTACTGGCTTGCTTCCCCTGGCTTGCTCGGCTTGCTCTCTTATAGAACCCAAGACCACCAGCCCAGAGATGGTACCACCCACAAGGGGCCCTCCCCCCTTGATCACTAATGCCTTACAGCTGGATCTCATGGAAGCACTTCTCCAACTGAAGCTCCTTTCTCTGTGATAACTCCAGCCTGCGTTAAATTGACACACAAAATCAGCCAGTACAATAACCCATTTCCACATCCTGTATTAATCTGAAGCCCATCCCTGAACATAACCCCCACACTTGCACGCATAGCATCTTAGCACACATGTTTAAAATACCATTTTTTGAAACAAATAAAACTACAATGCTATCACTGTATTTAAAAATTAAAACTAGGTGTGTGACAGCCACTTGTAATCCTAGCACTGTAGGCAGAGGCAGTAAGAGCGTGGGTTTGTGGATAGCCTGGGCTGTGAGATCCTGTCTCAGAAAGGGAAAAGGATAGTAAACCAATTCTTTAACATCATTAAATATGCAAATACTGCTGAAGTTTACACACACCTCGACGTTTCCAACTTTATAATTCTTACTTTCCAAAGAAGGATTTTCACTGAAGGGAGTTGACAGAGCTGTCCTGTTCCACTGTGCATACAGTCCGCCTCCTCTCCTCACTCCTCCGCCCGCCCATGTAATTATTGCTTAAATAACCCTGACCCTGTGTCTTGTAGAACTTCCCACAGTCTGAGCTGTCTGATTGCCTCCCTGGGGCTTTGCTGCTCCTGCTCTGTCCTCCGAGTTTCCTGCCTTTAGAGCTAAGACCCTGGGCCAGATGTTGATTCACATCTTTGTTTTGTTTTGATTCTTTTTGGGGGGTGGGGAGGGCAAGAAGTGTTCATGTGTACTGGTAGCTTTACCCACAGGTAGATATTTGGTTGTTTCTCTTTTAGTATAATTAGCAACTCTATATGATTGTTCGCGATAATAACAAGAGTCTTATTTTCATGTGTTGCCTTCGTGTGTTAGCCACAATAATCTATATAAAAGGAATTCCATTCCCCCCATCAATAGTCAGGTTCCTGCTGGTACTATTTATTTCAGGAAGGTCAGATAAATCACCGATTTTCAAAATAAGAGTTCTCTCTAAAGGTGACCAATTAGTTGTTTTGTTTTATAGCATCATTATGGAACTCATTTTTATGCATATTTGATGCATTTCAGCTCATTGTAGTATGTAGTATTATGTATGCTCAGTGTCTCCTGCCTTTGCCCTATGGTAGGCTAGCAACACTATACCATCCCCAAAGCACCCATATATTTAGGGATTAAACTTTGGTAAAGAAGCACAGATGGGGGCAAGGACTTGGGTAAAGACATATGCTCTACGGTGTCTGTGAGCTGGAATGTATTCTGTGCACTTCGTTATTTTTAAACCTTAAATTCAAACCATCAGCGCGCCAAACCTTACAACAAAACAAGTCTGTGCAGTTGGACCTGAGACCATTTGTAAAAGATGTTTGGTTTTGACATGTGAGAAGCCCACGTTTTTGGTGAGTTTCTTAGCCTGTTACTGATTTGGAAGGTGAGAGAAAGAAGTTTGATACACAATAGGTGGAAAATTGTATATTAATAGAGATTCCAAAAGGCTAGTATCAGAGACAGAGGCAGAAAATAAGCATTCTATATAAAAGGCAGAAAATAAGTGCGCCCTTTGAAAAATGGTGGGATCCACTGTAGATTCATCAACTGTAAGTTACACTGGCTATACATGAATGTCCCTTCCACATGGATATTCGTCTGAGCCAATTTTGGTTTCTAGTTGTGGAAGGCCCTGTGTTTGTGATGTGCATAAAGAAGAAACAGATCAAAGGATTCTTGTTCTGTGAACCATTGCAGACAACTACAAAGGGTCAGATGTGCTCAGCCCTGTCATGAGCGCCTCTCAAAAGCATAAGTTAATGCTTGACATATGTGAGTCCATTTGCACTGATGCTGCCCCTGATATCCTAGGGAAAAGTCAAGGTTGATTGTATTCACAAGAAGCAGACCCTCTTATCATCAGCCCACAAATCCTGCACCAGGATGCCTTAGCCAGGAAGCACTTTCCTCAAGTGCCAAAGACCAGCTAGAACACTGTGATATCACAGAACATTTTATCAGACAGGTTTTAATGCAGGAATTGAAAGCAAGGACATTACTGAGAAATAATGATTTCAATAAGCAGAGACCAACTTGATACTTTTCTCAATTGGGTCTTGTCTTCTGAACAATGCTTTGAACCCTCATGGTGGAGATGCCTTCCATGTTCTTCCTGTGGGACTCTCTGACCTTTTCCCTTTTCTTTAATTACAAGTTTTTTTGTTATCTCTTTTCATTACTATTTATAGTGTGTTTTCCTAAAGCTCAATGTAAAATTTATTGGTGATTTCTTTATTATAGTTTTTTTAAATGATTTAAGGTGGCATAATTTAGAAGAGATTATTGAAGTGAATTAATACTTATTCAGAGTGTGCGCATGTGCCATGGAGGTAAAAGGACAACTTTGTGGAGTCAGTTCCCACTTTTACATGGGTCTTGGGATTGAATTCAGGTTGTTAGGCTTGAGCAGCAAGCCCTTACTCTCTAAGCCATCACACAGGCCCACCCCACGAAGAATACAGTCTTCATCTTGGGGATTCATCATTAAGTCAAAACTTAGATGCCTGTATGCATTTCTTTTGGATATGTGTATCTTTTTTCTTTCTTTCTTTCTTTCTTTCTTTCTTTCTTTCTTTCTTTCTTTCTTTCTTTCTTTCTTTTCTTTTCTTTTCTTTTCTTTTCTTTTTTTTTTTTTTTTGAGACAGGGTTTCTCTGTGTAGTCCTGGCTGTCCTGGAACTCACTCTGTAGACCAGGCTGGCC
>NC_034597.1:53082145-53108344 GCF_900095145.1 Mus pahari | reverse complement strand
TTTTTAATTTTAGTCATTCTGACTGGTGTGAGATGGAATCTCAGGGTTGTTTTGATTTGCATTTCCCTGATGACTAAGTATGTTGAACATTTTTTCAGGTGTTTCTCAGCCATTCGGTATTCCTCATTTGAGAATTCTTTGTTTAGCTCTGTACCCCATTTTTTAATGGGGTTATTTGAATTTCTGGAGTCCAGGTTCTTGAGCTCTTTGTATATATTGAATATTAGTCCTCTATCAGATTTAGGATTGGTAAAAATCCTTTCCCAATCTGTTGGTGGCCTTTTTGTTTTGTTGACAGTGTCTTCTGCCTTACAGAAGCTTTGCAATTTTATGAGGTCCCATTTGTCAATTCTTGATTTTACAGCACAAACCATTGGTGTTCTGTTGAGAATTTTTTTCCCTGAATGGCTGTAAGTCTTATCTATCCTATTCCATCAAAGAGTCAGTTCTCTTTCCTCTAACAGGGACGCCCACTTATGGAGAAGTTGAGATTCCTCCTTGCTTCCTCTCTTCTCCCTTCTCACTCACACTCAAATACTCTTTTCTTTATATCCTTTTCCTCAAGCACGTTTTTTTATCCCCTCTGTATTCCAAGAATAACCTTGTTTACGTCTATCACTTGCTGCACTTCTGTGATTAAGTTTCATTTCTTTCTAGAGCCCTACACATTGTTTCCAACGAGAAAGTCCAGTCACTCCCAGCTATTTGACTGTCTCAAGCTGGAGCCATCTAACTGATCTTTGAATTCTTTTCTCTATGCTGGGTCATATCTGTGCTGTGCTGGAATGTCAGTCCACCATTTGTCATGCTTTTCTTGAAGTGTATTCTTGTTATGTTCTGTATGAACTCTTTTGGAAGACTTCCCCTTCTTTGTAGGAGAGAACTTCTTATTTCATGTGGACTGTGTCTTATTGATAAATTGCTGTTCTCCCTGTTAGTATAAAATAGGCTCTCTATTATACCTTCTTATCGAACCTTTAAGTGTGGCCTATAACTCCTTTGGAAAAAGTTCCTCATGGGCATCACTGAACAAATGGAATTTAAAACAAGGGATACAGTTCAAGGAATCCAACTCTAGAAAATCATGCGAGTCTATGGGTAGAAGGAAAATGGATCATAAACCGTACTAGCTTATTATTCATCTCCTAGGTAAGGTGAAGAATTGTGTGGATGTTTAAAAAGATTTGATCTGTCTGTATATGCCACAAACTATCTGTAATTAAAAGTCGTGTAAACCTGAGATGTCTTTTAATTTGTTAATTAAAAAGAAGTATGTAGGAATTGGGAGAAAAATAAAAAAATAAAATCATAAAAACCTTCATTTAGTGTATGAAACAAAGAACACGATGACACCTTTCACAGCATGGATATATTTGAGAAAGTTCTAGAAGGTCTCTAAAGTCAATGTAAGGGCATTGCACTATGTAGCTTATGCCTGGACGTGCTGTCTGCATTGGCATACAATGCTTTTAAGACATTAATAGCAACCTTCAGCTTTAGATTTTAACAAAGGAAGCAGAAAGGAAGAAGCAGATGTTTATCAAGCATTTAATGCATACCAAGCCTCTGCACTGGAGACTTCTCGTATTGTCAGAACTTTTCAACCACCCGATTGGACAGACATTCCGTCTCCTCTCCAAGTCTGTATAACTGTGGTTTGCTGGATAGGAAGGTTTATGACCCTATATCCCCAGTCACTCACACTTCCCACCAGAGTCATTGCAAAGTAAGTTCAGAAGGTCCCTGAGTCAACCCTCAGGAAGCCATCTTGGCTGGCTCTAGAATTCATGCTGTATTAGGAGTAAACTCGGATGTTTTCTCATTGTTGAACTAAGAGGCTTCAAAGTCAGCCAGAAAGATGTCACACAAGATAAAATTTCCTTTGAAATGAGAATCTCCATTACTAGCCACATTTTGAAAAGTTCACAAGGGTATGTCCCAGTCATAACAAAATCAGACACTAAGGACTTGTGGTCTGGGCTGACTGCCAGCTCTGCCTTACCAAAAAGACAGTGGCTTGTCATTTCTGTATGTCCTCACGTCTATTTGTATGCTGTGGAGAACCAGTCCCCTCTCTACAGGTGGTTTCAGGTTATAAATCTGCTCACGCATGGACTGTGTTCGCTACATGTCCCACCAGGAAGCTTTCCTCAACACTACACACTCGGGGCAGCTGCATTCTAACTTAGAGCTTCCCTTTTCTCTAAATTTAAAATGAAATCGTGGTTCGGAAAAATGATTTGATTACTAGCAACATTGTTCCAACAAAATGTGTCATGTAAAATGTTCTAATACACACCATAAAATGTAAGAATAGTTGATATGAATTTTAATATTTCACTTTCTCCAATATGTCAGGTTAACAAGCTATGTTATACTTGCTGTATATACTAAGTCTTGGAAACACTGTTTATTTGCCCTTGTAGCTCATTTCAACTCGGACCACACACTTCAAGTCCAGAATGGTCTCATGCAGATGGTGGCTGTTGTGTTAGTTCAGGGAGAAAGACTCTGCCCTCGATTCACAAAGCAGCAGGGAGTGTTTGGAAAGAGGACTCCAGAAGCCAGGTAGAGCTGGGTCAATGTGACACTCGGGTGGTATAACCCTCATTAGGTAAAGTCTCAAGAACTGGCCCCAGGCCTGTGCTAAGTGACATCTTAAAGTCACACCATATCTATAAACCCCACCACCTTCCAGAAAACCAAAGACAAGAGGATTGAAAGTTCCATCAGCAGATACTTTAAACAGAGTAGCCTGAGTTTCAAATTTGCTCAAGGACCTAAATATGACATTTTGTTTATAAGCCAAGGAAATACCTCCCCAGTCAGTAAACAAAGACGGCCTGGGTCTGTGTTGTTACTCTTCTCATGCCAACTGTCAGACATTTGTTCTGAGCCAGGGTCTGGGGGAATTACATATGAGTAAAACCCTGGCTTGCCTTCTGTTCTTTAAGATCTTCTGAGGAAGGCTTGCATGGGAGTACTGTACTCAGAGTCTGTATTCTTTCTGTGGTTGGGATGCTCCTTCTTAATTCGTGTTGAAATGGACTTGCCACTGAATCATTGCCAACAGGCAGAACCTTTAGGATGCACTAGAGTTCTGCCTTCACACATAGATGAAGGACATAGGCCAGCAATGGAAGGGGCTCTCGATAGCAAGGCAAGGTCAGCCCGTGCCCTCTGTCTGGACCTTACTTCACTTTCCTTTCTATCCTCTTTGATGAAGCATAGAAGCCCCTTCAGGTGCTGGCACCACGCTCCTGATCTTCCTCAGCGCTGTGAGTTTGATAGATTTCTATCTTTCATTGATTACCTACTCTGTGGTATTCTGTTACTATAGAAAACAAAGTAAACAGATCTCATATTACTCCGTGGGAAGACAGAGTAGGAACAAAAGCTACACTATGGAATCAGAGAACAAGCCACTTGTGGCTCATCTTCCAGTGTGGTTTGTAAAGGAGGAAAGGGAGGTTGAAGACCCACCACGTTAAGATGGACAAGGGTAGAGAAGAGCATTATGGGTAAAAGGAGGACTATGGACCATAATCCAAGGTTCAGAGGAGGGAGGGGAATTCTAGGCCTAATTCATAGTGATGGGGTCATTTCTCAGGCTTTGGATGCATGTTGGTGATTGATGGAGAACCTGCTTTATTCTGCTGATGGATATTAGGGCATACTCACACACTGGCCATTGGAAGAGTCAGATTCAGTCCCTTACACTCCCCTCTCCATGACCTATCCATCCATTCCCTCAAGGTCAAGTGCATGGATCCAGCCCTGAAGGAGACTCCCTGAACTTCCCGAGCATCTTTGGTTACTAGTTCCTTGCTGGTGCTAACCCAGCTGTGACCATCCTGTGTGTGGCTGTCCTGAGACCAGAAGCTCACTGAAGGGTTTCTGTTCCAAGTACTAGGAGTATCTTAACCAATGGGAATAGCCAATAAATATTCTTTAGATGACTTTGCACATTCAAAGACATATGTTGATCATGAAATTCACATGAATAGCCAATGTATTGTCAGTATATTCGTGTTTAGTTTAATTTATCCACACAGCACATAGGATAAGATTCTCCACAGGGTGAGTTGAGCACCCAGGGTCTTTCCAGCATCCATGAGGTGGGTTGAGCACCCAGGGTCATCTCAGCATCTGTAAGATGGGCTAAGAAGCTTTTTCTTGACTCCCAGGAAGGCTGTGATGCCAAGGTAAAGCCATTCGCCTCACATGTGTGCACGGGCAGCTTTATAAACAGCAATAATAGTAATTACTTCACTTCTACAGCAGATCTACCTCTGCAGACAAAATGATGCTTTGTTTGCTAGTATAAAATGCTTGCTGCTGCAGCTGAGTGGATACTTACTCATATTTCTGTCAGAAGAGAAAATTCCCTCTAGGCCTTCCTGGGAAAGAGTCAAGGGTGGAGATCTGGAGGGTGACCTGTCACAGGCCTCTCTAAGCTTTGGTGGTGGAGAAGTGAGCCTCTCCTTCTTGGGCTTCTTTGAAGATAAATGAGCTCAGCTATGCACACAGCATGGAGAACGCATTCAGGTGATATCAACCGAAATCAAAGGATGCTGAACAACTGCCAACCTTCCCTAGAGAGGAGCTTCCCCACCATTTCAGCTTCCTCCTCATTTCCTTTCCTCAAAACTCCAACCACAGTCCACAGAGCTTGTCTATCTTCTTTTCCATTTTGGCAGTGACAGAAGGTCAACAGATCATTTTTTAAAGCAACAGCTTATAACAATGTGCAAGAGTTTGCTTGCTGTGTCATATATTAACCATATTGAATTGTTCCCCCTGTTAAAATGTAAATTTTTTAGGCATTATTTTGCTGGACAGAAGAAATGTGCATTTTCCTGTCCACTTCATCAATCACCTTGGTGCTGAGCTAATGAGAGCTCAGTAGAGTGGCTGAACTATAATTTACTTCACACCAGTGCATCTGTTTCTGTCTTAAATATATTGACTCAAGACATGCAGGTCAGTTGATGTGGGAAAAGCTCTCAGCTCAGTGTTTGGAACTGATGTCTATAAGAAACTGAATTAGCAGAATAACAACTTGAATGAAGAGAAGATATAAGAATTCTAAAAAACAAAACAAAACAAAACATTTTGGGGAACACAGTTAAGCAGGCATTGGATATTGACTCCCAGGAAATTCAGGAGCCACATTTCAGATTGAGATAAGACCTTTTGTAATGGACACTATCCCCTTTATCCAGAGAAAACATGGAGATACAAGAGAGAAATAGCTCTAGAAAAAGCTCCAGTGAAATCCAGAAGGATTGAAGAAGCCTACCTGGGCCAGTACTGCTTGAGTGGAGAGGGGCTGTCTCAAGCTCTGCACTAGAAAATGGGAGAAGTTGGTAGCAATGGTGGGTGAATGTACCTAAGACAGAGCAGGGGAGAGGAGAGGAATCTAAGAAGCTTGGCAAACGGATAAAGGACATTGTTGCAGTGTTCAAGCCAGTCAGAGCCCCTAGCTCAGCAAAGGATGATATAAACAACCCTTTGTGGAAAGAAGTTCTGGATGGACTATTTTCCATTGAGAGGAAGAGCAAAAGGCAGCAGCCTTGAAATAGTGAAGCGCAACAGGCAGTGAACACTGGAAAGAGAATCAAATGTGACTACAACATTGTAGGAACCTTCGGCACATGTGGACATCATGGTATAGGTGTCAGCTTCACACTTCAAAGCAATGCCAAAGGCAACTTACCAGGTTCACAGTTTGGAGACTCTAAAGTCATGGCCCAGTGCCAGTTCAGTCTGGAAGAAAGGTCTCTTGGCTACCGTCATCAGGGTGGAGATGCCTGTGTCCAGTAGGGCTTGCAGGGACCAACTAAGGCAGAGACAATAGGACTGGGTGACACAGTCCCTGCAGGTTCGTGTCCACAGTGACTCAGTACCTCCAGTAAGTCCTACTCCCCACAGATTAAGCCTTCAGTCATAATAGACTATGAAGAGAGGGGTAATTTGCATTCACCAAAGCATGGGCTTCACAAGGTTTGGATAGATGAGAGCCCCCCTGAGGGACAGCATGTCACCAAATACTTAACTTGTGCCATAGACAGAACCTTCCCTCTGAAAACTCCACTGACTCTTTGGCATTCATAAAGTGATTTCTGGATGTTACTGGCCTTTGTCCCTGCTTCCTATTGGTCGCCTAAGACAGCTTACCCTTTTTCAAACAAACAAACAAAAAAAAGACCACTTCATTTATCCAGCAGCAGCTGGGGAACCACAGCAAGCAGGGCTAGTGTTTAGACAATTACCATGATTCTGGCACAGTTGACTTTGCCACTAGGCCTTCTTAATCAAAAATTAAATCACGATAGAAAGAAAAATGACAAATTTCCTGTGAAGAAAACTCACAGGTATTTAAACAAAAAAGGACCATTGAGACATTTGTAATCAGCCTCAGATGCTTGAAGAACAGACTTCATCAAGATCCTCAGGGATTGTCTGAGATTATATGAGTCCTATGTGGGGACCAGTCAAAGGCAATTTTGTTACAGCCAGCTGCACCTAGTTTTGACAGCTGCCAGCAAAGGCAAAGTCTGCTATAGGCCAGTTAGAGCATGTGAACCGACCTGCTGCTATAGGTCAGTTAGAGCACATGAACCCACTTGCTGCTATAGGCCAGTTAGAGCACCTGAACCCACCTGATGCTATAGGCCAGTTAGAGCATGTGAACCCACCTGATGCTATAGGCCAGTTAGAGCACATGAACCCACCTGCTGCTATAGGCCAGTTAGAGCACCCGAACCCACCTGATGCTATAGGTTAGTTAGAGCATGTGACCCCACCTGCTGCTATAGGTCAGTTAGAGCATCTGACCCCAACTGCTGCCATGGCCCCTTTAGAAATGTGGATAAGCATGCCTGTAGGAACCTTGAACATCAAAGGCATGAAAAGGCTCAAGTCTTTTTTTCTCAACACTTGGGGCTGACTGTGGTGTAGAGATAATGGATAGCATAATTTCACTTTTCTGTAAGCAACAAATAAAAAATTTAAGCCCACAAAAATAAAAATATCTGTATGAATCCCAAGTATTCCCTTAAGAGAATGTTTATGATCACTTGGTGTTATTTTCCATATGGTACTCTTACTAATAAAACAAGTCTGGAAAAGCTGTCTTGGGTTTTCTTGCACATTACATGCCTTGTGTTTTATGGCTGTGAGGTCATCGCTGTGAAACAGCCCCTCTGACAACTTGGCTATGGTGTGTGCTGTTGGGTTTCAGTAGCTTGGTGATTGTTCAGCAGGATGAGGAGCTCATCTGAAACCATATGCATTTCCATTCTCATCCATGAAATGCAAAGGGCCAGAAAGCTGCAGACACGATGTGAGACTGGTTACAAAAAGATTTTCCACTATGCTCACATGAAAACACTTTCTTTCTTTCTTTCTATTTTTTTAAGATTTTATTTATTTATTATATGTAAGTACACTGTAGCTGTCTTCAGACACTCCAGAAGAGGGAGTCATATCTCATTAAGGATGGTTGTGAGCCACCATGTGGTTGCTGGGATTTGAACTCTGCACCTTTGGAAGAGCAGTCGGGTGCTCTTATCCGCTAAGCCATCTCGCCAGCCCAAAAACACTTTCTCAAAGTGTATTCTCCTTGGTGGGTGCCCCAGTCAACAGATAGGAAGAACCTCGGTTTTAAGGAGAAGTTGAAATGGCCTCATCTGCTATTGAAACTGTAATTGGTACCACACTCCCCACTAGTCTGAACTTTTTATTTGCTGCTGTCCCCACTAGGGTCACCAAGGCTGCTTAGAAATTTCACTTAGAAACTCACTAGAGTGAGCCATTCAGAGAGAACAATGGGGAAGCATATAGGCCACAACGGTTCCTCAGGAATACGTGAGAAACACAACTGAAGGAAGTTGGCAGTTGGGCATGTCTCTCTGCCTTTCACACTACTGACAAGGAAATCCAGAGACAGGGATTGAGGAGATGTTTCAATCACCAAAGTGCTTCCTGCATAAGCATGAGGTTCTGTGTTAGGATTCCCAGCACCCACATAAAAGAGCCAGGCATGGGCTGAGGGCATCTGCCGTTCTATTATGGGGACAGAGACAGGTACATCTCCCCAGAGCTGGCTGGCCAGACACTCTAAGTAACTGGTGAGTCTCAGTGATGCTGTCTTAAAAGATAAATTGGACATTCAGTACACACACACATAGGTACA
The DNA here is from genome assembly GCF_900095145.1 of Mus pahari. NCBI lineage: Eukaryota > Metazoa > Chordata > Mammalia > Rodentia > Muridae > Mus > Mus pahari. The sequence continues at coordinate 53,100,144 of NC_034597.1, read as the reverse complement.
GACATGCTTGTGTGTGGATGCACACAAACATATACAAGCACACACAATATAACACATACATACACAAACACACACATGCATACACAAACATATACATATATATATATATATATATATATATATATATATATATATACACACACACACACACACTCACAAACACATACAACACACACACCAAAAACCTTTTTAAAAAACGAAACACGGAAATGGCCAATACGCCTTTATTTATTTTAAGGAAAACAGAAGTATCACAATGGAAGTACAAGTCTAAATATATTACACTGTAGCTAGCTAGCCAATAAAACTCTATGTAATCATGACATACTTAGTAAAAGAAGTAACTTTTTTATAGAATTTTACAGAAATGTAAGATGTTTCATACAATACTATTTCAATGGAAATACAAGTCTAAATATAGTTTGTTGTAGCTAGCTAGCCAAGAAAACACTACATAATCATGTTTATATACTGAAAGACCTGTTTTATAGAATTTTACAAAAATGTAAGATGAAATACTTCATAAGGTCATAATATAAAATTGAGATACATAATTTCCTCTGTTTAAAAATATTTGCATTACGTTTCTTTATTTGCAGAAACGTATGTGTGCATAAGTGTGGGCACATGTGTTGACACAATTCCCACATGCTCACATAGGGCCAGAGGACAAGTCTGGGGAGTTGATCCTCTCCTTCCAGTGAGGGAGTCTCAAGGATTGAGAGAGAGTAAGCTCACATCCTCTGCTGCAGCATGCATCTTTGCCCTCTGAGCCACCTTACCGACCCTTGAGAAAGAGATTAAACAAAGTTGGAAGACAGGGCATTAAACTTGTTTTAGAAGGCACACGTTTTAAAATAATTCATTTTTTAAAATCCCAGCATGAGCAAGGACAAATCAGAAAGGTCCCCATCTGAGAAAACTCACTTGAAATGGTCATCTTAATCCCCTGCAAGAAAATGTTCTTAATCCCAAATGTAAGTCATGACTTTCTCCATTTCTTGCCTAGGCCAATTTCCCAGTCCACCTCTGACCCCCCCACCTTTCCCCCCCACTATAGGCTCTGTACTACGTTTGTGTCTTGCGACCACAATCCCTTGTAGGCACAGCCGCAGGAGTGGAAATGCATTTCGACTCAGCGGGCATCAGTGTATCATGGTGGATTTGAGTTCTTCATGGTGAGCTCCAGTCCATCGTGGTAGGGAAGGTACAGTAGGGTGGTCACACTGTGACCATGGAAGCACGTGACCAGGCTGTTCACACCAAGGTGGAACAGAAATCAGAGAAAGAGTCCCAAACCTGAGGCCATGCCCCAGTTAAAAAGTCACAGTCCTGGTGACCTACTTCTGAGAGCTGGACCTAATGGCCACATGGCCTTCGCAAGTATTGATGGCAATGGGAAACAGGATTAGAACATGAGCCTGTGAGCACCACTTCAGATTTAGAACATAGTACCCCCATGGGAACCACGGAGCGCCCAGGGTGACAGGTGGTCATTGTTTAATCATGAGTGCAAACTCTCCTATGGACTACGTGAAAATGTCCTAGACTTTTAGAGCTGATAATGATAACATTTGTATACTACCTTGGCAGTTTATGTAGTCTACAAGTTGCTAGTGTTCATTGCTGTGACTGACACAAGATGTACATCCACTGACTGTGGAAAATTTGGTTAGTAGGGAATAAAGAAAAACTAACTTCTCATTATCCTACCTTCCAGAGAGGACCCCTGTTAACAGATCCTTTCCTTCGCTTCCCTCAGCATGTGTGTTTCCTGGGTGGAATTGAGTTTTATACTGCATCCAGTTGATTTTTTTCACACTCTTGTTAGCATGTGTGAACTCATTCAGCTAGGAGGTGTCATGGATTGGTCTATACCAATATTTAGGCCTACACCACAGCAAATGTATTGATGTATGCCGAACAAGGTCCCTTACGGCCCTCAGCACTGTTCTCTAAAGAGCAGTGTGAACTGAATCTGGAGAGCAATCCACCTGGATGCTCACTCCAATTCCCTGCTCTCACCTACCCTACAAGAATGGTCCTGAACCAGCTATAGGTGGGTAGAGTTTCAGTGAGATATAAGAATGGAATAATGTTGTTGTCCGTGAGTGAAGAATATGTGCATCCCCCAAACTCCGCATTGTTTTCAGGAAAATTGTTTCCTGCACTGTTGACATCACGTATTGCATCTTTCTGAGACATGAACTTCCCTGTCCCCTACAAAGGGTCAGTAGAGTGTGGCTGAGGTAACTGGCTTTCCTGCTGCTCTTGATGTTTCCATTTCCTCTGCCCCAGTTAGTCCTCCACCAGATGGCTTTGACTGTACTCTTTCCAGGTCAGTTTGTGGCCTCTAGCTCTGGTGACTTAGCAATACATCTTCCTTATTTAAAAGCACTCCCACCCAACCTGATTTTGTCTTTTTCCTTCCATCCTAAAGGGTAGCCAAGCTGAGACCTCTAGAATAGATTCTTTGTTCTGCCAAAGCCCACGGACACGTTCTGAGACAGCTCCATCTCTCCTGCCATGCCACCTCACCCCTTCCCTGGGTCTGTGTAGAAGTCTGGGAGATGTTTAAGTTCATTAATGATCCAAGAGAATGGAAGGAGTCAACTCTCAGGGCTTTAAAATTCTTCATCGTGTATTTCTGAGCTGAGAGTGTGTCCTTTCTCGAATTATCTATAAGTACAAGGTCACTTATAAAAAGCACTCATTGTAGATCTCCAGGTGGGGTTTTACTCAGCTTGGTTTGTGTTCAAGTTCTTTCCTGAAAGGTTTGGGAAACGATGTTGGAAAGAAAACCATGGACAGAGAACAATGACCTTCGTTCTCAGGATGTTTCAGAGTGGTAGGTGGGTTCACACTCTTGGAAGGACTGGTTCCCACACAGTCTTTCCAAGGCCTTGTCAGCCAATGCCACATACCAGGAGTGGGGGTGCACAGGAGAGGTGAAGGCCTTGAGAGACCCTGTCTCAAAAAAACAAAAGCAAGTACTCTGCAGGAAGTGGGTGCCAGGTAGGTACCTGGGCACTGTCTAAGAGCAGACGAAGGTATACGTGAGGGAAAGGAGGAACGGGAAAGATCACAGTAAGGCCGTGTTCAGGAGAAGGATCCCAAACAGAATCCTAGGGTCACACACACCCCAGGTGGAAACCATGAGTTCCCTTCTGTGACGTTCAGTGACATGAGTGCGTGTGAAGACACAGGTAGGAGAACTGCAGGGACAACGCCCTCAGATTCTGGGAGGCCGCCCGCTCTCTGAAATCACCTCCCCATCACCAATCCTGTCCAAGAAATACCATCCCATTCATGTTTCTTTGACAAACCACATCTAGACCCTTTCCTTTCTGCCCCAGACTATGTTACCTGTTCCCTCGTCTATACATTGCCACCTGTTTGGAGCCAGAAGCACAATTATTTCCAGCCAAGTAATGATGGGGATGCTAGTGAGGCTCCTGGGGGGAGGGGGGAAAGATGTTGGAAATCTCCCCCAGGTCCAAGGCTCAAGGACACATGTGGGCTAATGAAGTAAAGGGGGAAAATAAGCATAAACATGAAGCAACCTACGGACTGTGGTTATACTTAGGACCAAATTGCCTGCAGGTGGAGCAACAGAGAGGACAGAGCCCATAGAGAGGACACACAGAGGACATGGACTGCAGTCAATGTGGATTCTTTCCATGGTTATAACTGAACAGCCTCAGGAGCCCAGCTGTATTTGGACTACAAAAGAAAGTGTTTCTAGACAAGGCTTCCTCGCCTGCTTCAGCTTTCAGTCTCCACTCGGAACCTCACTTCATCCCCAAGGATGCTTTGAAGACCACCACCAGGTCACAGGAGTGCGATTGGGGCTGTAAGTCTGGCAGATCCCGCAGGGCCTCAGCCTTTGCAGGCTTACTTACCCTGATTTAATCTCCAGTGCAGTGTGCTGGCCTCTTGAAGCCCTTACCAGCATTTCCATTTTACTGTGGCTGTCCTGGGCTGAATGCCTGCGTCTTCAATTATGAAAGACCCAGGTGAGTTTCCCTTCCAGTGCACAAGGTCAAACATCTCCAGTTGTGATTTCCTGCTACACAACTTGTCCTTTTCCATCTGTCCCTTTGGGGGAGCAGTTTCTCAATTGTCACTTGTGTTCCCAGCTCTTATCTCCATCACGGTCCATCTGTACACTTCGTTAAGAAGCCGTGCCCCATTGGCTTACTTTACTCCAGCATAGATGGTTATTATTATATCCTTTCTCCACCAGACATGGATAGACACACCTTCCTATAGCTAGGGGAAAAGATGTGCTGGATTTGCTGGAAGGAGCTGACACAGTCCAGTCCTCTTCTCAGTTATTGATCCCTGGTCCCTGACCCCTTTGTACTTAGACAGGTCTGTTCCAACACAGGTATTTTTTTTTTAATTGACCAAGTTATTTATTCACTTTACATCCCAATTGCAACTTCTCCCCCACTCCTTTACTCCAAGTCCCTCCCTCTCACATTCATCCCCAAGCCCCATATCTTCCCAGAGAAGGGGAGGCCTCTCATGGATATTAACCAGCCCCAGCATATCAAGCTGCAGCAAGACCAGGCATATCTTCTTCCACTGAGGCTAGACAAGGTAGCCCAGTTAGGGATAAGGAATGCAAAGGCAGGCAATGTAGCCAGAGACAGCCTCTGTTCCTGCTTCAGGAGTCCCACATGAAGACCCAGTTGCATAACCACTACATGTGTGCAGAGGGCCTAGGTCTGTCCCATGCCTACTCTCTGGTTGGCAGTTCAGTCTCCGTAAACCCCCCATGGGTTCAGGTTAGTTGACTCTAGGTTCACTTGTGTATCTTTGATCCCTCTGGCTTTCTTAATTCCTCCCCGTCTTTCACAGGATTCCCCAAGTTCTACTCAATATTCGACTGTGAGTCTCTGCATCAGCTTCCAAGGGTTGCTGGGTAACATTTGTGCTAGGCTCCTATCTGCAGGTAAAGCAGAAACAATATCAACAGAGTCAGGCCTGGACTCCCTCTCATGCCATGGGTCCCAAGATGGGCCAGTAATTGGTTGGTTCTTCCCCCAAATTCTGTTTCACCCCCAAGCCCTTCATATCCTGTAGGCAGGACAAATTGTGGGTTTAAGATTTTGTGGCTGGGTTGGTGTTCTCATCCCTTCGTTGGAAGCCTTGCCTGTTTACATGAGATAGCCAGTTCAGGCTCCATATTCCCCATTGCTCAGATTCTTAGCTAAGGTCACCTTCATAGCTTCCTGGGAGTTTCCATTGTCCTAGGTTTCTAGCTCATCCTAGAGATGCCCCACCCAACCCAGTTGTCTCTCCCAGTACTCTCTCTCAATGTCCTCTCCCACTCACCCCTCCTGTTCCCATTCCCACCCCTTCCATTCTGAGCTCCCTCTTACCATCCATCCTGAATGTCTCTTCTGTTTCTTCCCCTCAGTAAGGTTCAAGCATGTCCCCCTGGGCCTTCCTTGTTACTTCACTTCTTTGGGTCTGTGTTTTGTAGCATGGCTATCCTGCACTTTATGGCTAATATCTACTTATAAATGAGTGTATACCATACGTGTCTTTTGAGGTCTGGGTTACCACACTCAGGATGGTCTTTTCTAGTTCCATCCATTTGCCTACAAATCTCATGCTGTCATTGCTTTTAATGTCTGAGTAGTGTTCCATTGTGTAAATGTACCATATTTTATCCATTGTTTGGCTGTGGAACATCTGTGTTGTTTCCAGTTTCTGGCTATTATGAATAAAGCTGCAATGAATATAGTTGAGCAAGTGTCCTTGTTGTATGGTGGAACATCTTTTGGGTATGTGCCCAAGAGTAGTATAGCTGTGTCTTGCGGTAGATTTATTCCCAATTTTCTGAGAAACCACCAAATTAATTTCCAAAGTGGTTGTACAAGTTTGTACTCCTACCAGCAATGGAGAAGTCTTCCCATTGTTCCAGCATGTACTGTCACTTGATCTTAGCCATTTTGAAGGGTGTAAGATGGAATCTCAGGGTTGTTTTGATTTGCATTTCCCTGACTATTAAGGATACTGAACATTTTTTAAAGTGCTTTTTAGCCATTAAAGATTCTTCTGTTGAGAATTCTGTTTAGATCTGTACCCCATTTTTAAATTGGGTTATTTGGTTTTGTTGATGTCTAGTTTCTTGAGTTCTTTATATATTTTGGATATCAGCCCTCTGTCATATGTGGAGTTGGTAAAAATCTTTTCCCTTTGTGCAGGCTGCTGTTTTGTCCTTTTGATGGTGTCCCTTGCCTTATAGAAACTTTTCAGTTTTATGAGGTCCCATTTATTAATTGTTGATCTTAGTGCCTGCAGTGTTATGTTCAGGAAGTTGTCTCTTGTACCAGTGCATTCAAGGTTCCTCTCCACTTTCTCTTCTATCGGATTTAGTGTTTCTGGTTTTATGTTGCAGTATTTGATCCACTTGGATTTGAGTTTTGTGCAAGGTGATAGATATGGATCTATTAGCAGTCTTCTATATACAGACATCTAGTTAGACCAGCACCATTTTTTGAAGATGTGTTCATTTTTCTCCATTTTATAGTTTTGGCTTCTTTGTCAAAAATTGAGTATCCATAGGTTTTGTGAATTTACTTATGGTTCTTCAATTTGATTCCATTGATAAACCTGTCTGTTTTAATGCCAGCACCATGTGGGTTTTATTAATATTTCTCTGTAGTACAGCTTGAAATCTGAGATGGTGATACCCCCAGAAGTTCTTTTATTGTACAGGGTTGTTTAAGTGATCCTGTGTCTTTGCTTTTTTTTCCAATATGAAGATGGGTATTCTTATTTCAAAGTCTGTAAAGAATTGTTTCAGAATTTTGATGGGAATTGCATTGAATCTGTAGACTGTTTTTGCTAGGGTGGCCATTTTTATTATGTTAATCCTGCAAATCCATGAGCATGGGAGATCTTTCTATCTTCTCATGTCTTCTTTAATTTCTTTCTTCAAACATTTGAAGTTCTTGTCACACAATTTTTTCACTTGCTTGGTTAGAGTTGTAAGTTAATTTTTGTATCTAGCCACTTTTCTGGAGGTGTTTATCAGCTGTAGGAGGTCTCTAATAGAAATTTTCAGGCCACTTATGTATACTACCATATCATCTGAAAATAGGAATATTTTGACTTCTTCGTTTCCAATTTGTATCCGTCCAATCTCCTTTAGTTGTCTTACTGCTCTAGTTAAAACTTCAAGGACTACATTGAATAGAAATGGAGAGAGTGGGCAGCCTTGCCTTGTCCCTGATTGAAGTTTCTCTCCGTTTAATTTGAGGTTGGCTATCAGCTTGTTGTTTGTTGCTTTTATTGTGTTCAGGTATGTGCCTTGTATCTCTGCTCTTTCCAAGACTCTTATTATGAAGGGGAATTGGATTTTTATTAAAGGCTTATTCAGCATCTAATGAGATGATCATAATTTTTCCATTCAGTTTGTTTATATGGTAGCTCACAGTGATGCATTTTTATATGCTGAACCATCCCTACATTCCTAGGATGAAACCTACTTCATATTGGTTGAGGATGTTTTTGAATTCAGTTTGTGAGTATTTTATTGAGTGTTTTTGCATCAATGTTCATAAGGGAGATTGGTCTAAAACTTTCTTTGTTGCGTCTTTGTGTGATTTGTGTATCAGGGTGACTGTGGCCTCACAAATGAATTTGGCCGTGTTTCTTCTGTTTCTATTTTGTGGAATAATTTGAGAAGTATTGGTATTAGAACTTCTTTGAAGGTCTGATAGAATTCTGCACTAAAACCATCTGGCCCTGAGGTTGTTTTGTTTTTGTTTTTGTTTGTTTGCTTGTTTGGGTTTTGGAGATTTTTAATGACTGCTTCTATTTCCTTATGGGTTATGGGTCTATTTAGATTGTTTACTTCATCTTGATATAGCTTTGGTAAGTGGTATCTAGAAAAAAAATCATTCATTTTGTTTATATTTTCCAGTTTTGTGGAGTACAGGTTTTTGAAGTAAGACTTAATACTTCTTTGGATTTCCTCAGTATCTTTTGTTATGTCCCCCTTTTCATTTCTGAATTTGTTGATTTGGATAGTCTCTGCCTTTTAGTTAGTTTGGCTAAGGATGTGTCTATCTTATTAATTTTCTTAAGGAAGCAACCACCTCTCTGTTTCACTGATTCATTGCATTTTTCTCTTTGTTTCTATTTAATTGATTTCAGTCTTGAGTGATTATTTCCTGCTGTCTACTCTTCTTGAGTGTGTTTGCTTCTTTTGGCTCTAAAGCTTTCAGGTGTGCTGTTAAGTCCCTAGTCTGAGATCTCACTAATTACTTTATGCAAGCACTTAGTGCTATGAACTTTCCTCTTGGCACCACTTTCATTGTGTCCCATAACTTTGGGTATGTTGTGCCTTTATTTTTTTTTCATTTTTTATTATTATTATTTTCTTTATTTACATTTCAAATGCTATCCCAAAAGTTCCCTATACCCCGCACCCCGCCCCTGCTCCCCTACCCACCACTCCCACTACTTGTGCCTTCATTTTCAATGAATTCTAGAAAGTCTTTCATTTCTTTCTCTCTTTATCCTCTGACCCAGTCGTCATTGAATAGAGAGTTGTTCAGTTTCCACGAGTTTGAAGACTTTCTGATCTTTCTATTGTGGTTGAAGTCTAGCTTTAATCCATGGTAGTCTGATATTCAGGGGTTATTCCAATTTTCTCTTATCTATTGAGACTTGCTTTGTGACTGAGTTTATGGTCAGTTTGGAGAAGGTTCTGCAAAGGTGTTTTAGTTAGGATTTCCATTGCTGTGAAGAGACACCACGACCAAGGCGACTCTCATAAACAGTAACATTTAATTGGGGCTGGATAACAGTTTCAGAGATCTAGTCCATTATCATCTTGGGAAGCATGGCAACATCCAGGCAGACAATGTGTTGGAGGAGCTGAGAGTTCGACATCTTCATCTGAAGACAGCAGCAGGAGACTCTCTTCCATAGGCAGCCAGGAGGAGGCTCTGTTCCACACTTGGGTGGAGCTTGAGCACTAGGAGACTTTAAAGGCCACCCACAGGACATACTTCCTCTATCAAGACCACACCTCCTCTAATAATGCCACACCTCCCATAGGCTTATTGAAACCACCTCAACAGGTCTTTTAAGACACAACTGTTAAAGTTAAAAGGACCCAATAGCCAGAGTGGCTAACCCAGAGTAATCCTAGACAGCAAGCAGGAATCTGCTGACACTTGCTGTTGTGGGAGCCCCAGCAGGCTTCTCAGGGCCCAAGTACATGCTCCTCTCTGCGGGTGTAGGCTTGAGTCAGGCTCTGCCAAGGCTTTGCCTTGAGGTCCAATACCCATGTTTGGCCTTTCCCCAGTCTGCACACTGCCCACACCATCACCATCCCTTCGGCCAAAGGGAGTTCCTGTAGGTCAGCTTTGGAGAGGCAAGCACTACTTGGTACCATGTCAACTGCATCGGTGGCTCAAGAATAGTCATTGACTTTGCGGTGAGAGCTGCATTTTGTGTGGACAATAAGGTCCTCACTTCTCTCAAAGCCGTAATTCCCCTCCTGTCAGACTGACATTCCCTTTGCTCACCCTGACCAGAGAGCAGAAACTGAATTTATACCACTAAATGTTCACATCCCCTGAGGCTTGCTGAGGACCATGCCAGGTAATTGTAGCTTTCAGATATCAACCCTGTCTAGTCCCCAAGGCAAGCTTCTATAGAGATGAGGACATAGGGATTCAGAGAAGTTAACAGCTTGCCAAACTGGCTATTGAAGCCATGCCTTTCATTTTCTCCACCACTGTCACCTGTCTCACATCCTAGGACATGTGACCACCATGGACAAACCAGGATGTCTGCTCACTGCTGGGATTTCAATCACTGCTCACTTATCCGAGGTGTGGTCCAGCATGCACTCCTTCACAGAAGTGTCTGTCTCTTCATGTGTGATACTGGAAGAAAACCAACCTCCTGCAGGACCACCATGCAGACAAGACACGTGCTCAGAGCCACCCTGGGCAAGAAAGCCTCCATACTGGTATTTTTTTCTCCCATATAGCCAGACTTTGAGCACCGCAGGGCTGACTTGATCAGAGACCCAAGTTAGTTTCTCTGTGACTCAATATGCTACAAAACCAGAGTTAGAGGCCAGAGTTGCTTTACCTGGACCAGCCCCACTGTACACTCTATAGCTGGTTCATATCTCTTGACCTGACTGGCTGGCACATAATAGGTTCACAATAAATCTCTCCTAATAAACAACTACCTTTGCCTCATACTCTTCTCCACAGTTCCTGGAAGGAGACAGCCTCTTTCCTTCCTTCTTGCTTGGCAAAGCAGCTGAGCTGACACTGAGGCCCCCGTGTGTGTTCACCCATGATGATTTTTCCTGATGTGGTGACAAGAAGTAGGAGCAAATGAGAGAAGGGTCCTCCTCCTTGGCAGGTATTTATGGCTGGATCTACGGGCAGCCTGAACACAGAGAAGCTCCATTAGTCATAATGCCTTTGGATCCTGAAACCTTAAGGCTGGGTGGCAGGGTTTCAGGCTCCCCAGAGGAGGCTTGTGCTTGGCTCCCATACCTTCGGCACTGATGGCTGTGCCAGCCTCAGCAGCCTTGCCTGAGCTTTCCCCAGAACACCCCCGCCTGTCTGTCTGCAGGGTTCCCACTTTCTCCTCAACAGAAAGGTCCCAGGCAGCGTTGGGGCCCAGAGGTACGGACGGGCAGGCTCTGCAGTTTCCCGCTCCATTCCTAACAAGCATCGTGTGTTTCCTTGGCTAAAAGGTGTCCAAGTGAACTCATTTTTTCCATATTACTTTGAAAAGTTTATTTCATCAAGCATAAAAATGTTTAACAATATAGGTTTCTTGTTTAAATCACCATATTGAAGATGTTTCTCTTTTCCTCACCTGGGGGAAAGAACATGAGAACATTTAACTCCTTCCTGAGGCTTCCAAGCCACAGACTGGACATAAATCGTGTTCTGGGAATCACATGATATGGATGATTGATCAAAAGTTAAAAAAAAAAAAAAGGCTGCTCACAGCCCCCACTTAGTGAGGTGACATTTTGGGTTTAGTCCAAGTGATGGTTGTAATAAACCAGAGCGGCCGTGCTGCCAGGCCAGGCATACACAGCCATCAATAATCCATTAGGAGAGCATGTGACAGGCTGGCAGCTTCTAGAACCAACATAGCTCCTTCCCCAGAGAGCCATATTCTCTGGAGGCAGCAAATGCTGATGGGAAAGTGCCCAGAATCCCCAGCAAGGCTTTTGATCTGTCATGATGCACCTCCTCTTCAAGGTTCCCACCCCAAGTACCAGAATCAGATGGAGCTATGCTACAAGAACGTTTCCCCACTGTTTCAGGAGGCTAAGGCTATGGCAGTCTGTATGGAATTTTGTCTAGCAGAGGAGCGGTCAGAGTCACCCAGCAAGCTAACACATTGTGAAATGAAGCTACTTTTCTGTTTTAAGTTTATCTACCATGCAGTGGTGGCACATGCCTTTAATCCCAGAACTTGGGAGGCAGAGGTAGGCAGATTTCTGAGTTCGAGGCCAGCCTGGTCTACAAAGTAAGTTCCAGGACAGCCAGGGCTATACAGAGAAACCCTGTCTCAAAAAAGAAAAAAAAAAAGTGTATGTGGGAGGCTATCTACAGATAGGCAATATGGATCCTCACAGGACAAGAAGTCTTTGGGAAACTGAGATTTACCATCCCATCCCCAGCCTGTGCTCTTCTATAGTCTGAGTCTCAAGCATCTCCCAAAGCTGCACGGGTTCAAGGCTTAGCTGCCATTCCGGGGCACCCATGGGAGACAACAGAATGTTGACGGGGTGGTGCTAGGGGTGCTATTCTGGTCATTAGGGCTTGTCTGTCCTTTCCTCTTCTTGTCTTGGCCAGGAAATTGGCATTTTTTTTGTTGTTGTTCTCCTGCATGTTCTCATCATGGTATGCTGCCGCATCCCAAGCTCCAAAGCAGCAGAACCAACGTACTGTGAACTGAAGCCTCAAAAACTACAGTAAGCCTTCCCTCTCTGTAAGCTGTCTCAGGTGTGTGTTACAGTGGCAAAAGCCGGTTGACACACTGGCCCTCTCCTTTTCTTTTCTGATTTTGTCCAGTACCTGATGTCATTTCTGTCATTTCCAAGCTCCGCCTGTGCTGCTCAGGTGCCCCTCCCCCAGCCACCCCTCCATACCAGCTTGAGCACGCCTTGGAATTTCAGGCTGTCTGGGAAGCATCTAAGAGCAGTGTATGAGGAAGTCAGCATGTGAATGCTCGGTGTACAGTATTAACTGTGAGTGGGAGTAGGAGAGGATCTATGAGTGGAAGAAGTCAATGGGATTCTCTGGAGAGTGGGACCCTGGCTGGGCCCCAGGTTTAGGCTGTTGAGACACCAGGAGCAGAAGCAAGCAACCAGCCATCGGGAAGGAAAGGCCCACTCTGGCCCATCAGGACTACTGAGTCCGTCGGAAAGGTTGTTTCTATAACCTGGGAGGAGTAAGAAGAGCAATGATGGGGGTCACGAGGTCAGAGAACTGCTTTGCTCATAGTTGCAAGTGAAGAAAGACAAGCATTTAACTTTAACAAGATGAATCGGGGTTAGCTATTTGGGATTTGGCACAGACTGAACATGCAGGATCAAATTTTTATCTCTGGAGATATCCTCTGACTTTTTCAACCATGATGTCAAAGAAAGGCCAGACATTAAAGTAACCACAAGGAACCTAGAATATGCATTTCACAGTCCTAGGGCTTTAAGAGCATCTATTTATCTAAATAAGGAGGGGCCTGTGGCATTGTAATCAAGCGGCTTTGCAGAATCCTCATGCTTTTTGGCCTTTGGGGGGATTTTTCTATAAAACTGAAAAACACCACTGATTTTGATTTTACTTTTTAAACACAGAGGGGAGAGAAATAACACCAAAGCCTGAGGTTCAGTGAAAGAAAGAACTTTAGCAACCAGTTCTAGATGAGAAGCCTTTGCATGTATTTGTTTGTTTGTTTGTTTGTTCATTTTTGAGACTGGCTAGCCTTAGCTAGCCTGAAACTCCTCTTATAGACCAGACTGGCTTCAGACTCAAAGATCTTCCTGTCTCTGCCTCCCAAGTGCTAGAATTAAAGGCGTGCATCATTATACCTGGCTCTTTGCTTAGCAAATGAGACACCAGCTAGATGCAGCCATAGGGATGCCGCAGTCTCCTAGCATGGTTTAATACCTGAATGTCCATGTGCCAAGGAGTTTAACTGTTCCCATAGCCCATGCCAGGTCCTGTCCACATTTAAACACAGCTTGTATTTATTTACATCCCCTGGCCTTTGGGATAGTTACAGGGGTCTCTTTTCTTCCTCTTCTTCTCTGTGCCATAGTCTTGTTCTACATCTGAGAGTGTTGTTAAGACAAAGTGGATCTGAAGAATGGGGTCAATAAAGCCATAAGTCCTAAGCATACAGCTAGTAGACTCTGAAGGAATTAAAGGAAGAGAGAAAAGTCACCAATTAGAAAGTCCTAGAGCATGGTGGTTAATATTGACAATCAGTTTGACAAGATTGAGAAATACGTAATGCACAAACCTCTGTGCATGTCCTTGTGGGAATTCCTCTATTGAGGTTGGGTCCTGAGAGGAATGAAAAGGAGAAGGGTGGGCTGAGCGGTAACATTGATTTCTCTCTGCTTTCTGGTGGTGGGTGTGGTGCCACCAGCTACCTAATGCTCCTACCGCCATGCTTCCCTTGTCTTTGTGGACTGTATCCTCCCACTCTCACCAAAATAAGCCTTCCCTCTTGTAAACTGCTTTTGTCTGGTATTTGTCACATCAATGAGAAGAGCAACCAATAAATGGAGGGGCAGAAGCTGGAGAGGGACTGGAGACCCCACTACCAGCACCCATTCCCTGCCCCAGTCCTTTAATTCTATGAAGGACAGAGAACTAAGTAAAGAAAATGACAATATACAGAGACATTTGAAGAGCAGCATGAAAACAATTAGGACTGGAAGGGAACTTTCTCTGCTGGCTTTAATCTGTAGGACCTGGCCAAGTGATCATGTGTTGAGAAGGAAACATGATGACAGTGACTCTGAACCAAGCCTTCATAGGGCATAAACAAAGGCTTAGTCCACTCCATGGGAAACATAAATTCAGTGATGCGATGGAAAATATAGGCTCAATTGGAGGAGAATTGCTGTATTGGGAAGATCTATTAATCTGTTGACAGTCTCTCAAAGAGAGCGATGGCAGCCTGCTAGCTTGTCTCATTTCACAGCAGTCTATCCAAGGAACTGGAAAATTCATCTCCGGGATGGAGCCTTGTGAGCAGGCAAGAGCTAGGTGCCTTCATAAATCTTGTTCATTTTTCATCCTGATGATTTTTCTCTCCTGTTGCCTTCCATTCTCATGCCAACCCCTCCTCGGATCCATCATCCTGGGCTAAGGGAAGGGGCTGCTGCTCGGGTGAGCAGAGAGAACACTCCACCTGCATTGAGGCTTTCATCTGAGGCTGTCTTCCCCTGCTGCTCTGGGTTCCCTGTGCTCCAGGGAGTCCCGCATCTCCATCTCCAGGCACTCAGAGACAAAGCCCCTTCATGCTGAAATGGAGAGTTCAGGCTCCCTAATTCCCAGGGTTGAGAAGAGCCAGGTGAGCCAGGGTGACATCTTCAACAGCCTCGACAGTCTTAAAGCAGCGAGGTGACAATTTCCCCAGTGTTCTTTCAAGAGCTTTCATGTGTATCCAAATAGCTTTTAGCCAGGTAAAGGAAGAGGTAGCCCTACTGTCCAAGCATCAAGTGAGCAGTAGAGTCTCATGTGAATCCAACTGAGGAATAATTTTTCTGGAAAGTTCTGAGAGCAAACAATGTTTGTTTTCCAGATGTCAAAAGCCCCAGGTTCATGAGCAGAAAAATCCAGTATTCCGGACTTCTCGTCTGGTCTCTCTGTGGAAGGACAGAGTTCCAAGAGACAAAATATTTCCTTCACATTCATGCTACTCTGGACACTCAGGGTGTCCCAGTAGGCCCTTCATTTAGTATTTTGGAAACCCACCACTGTGTGAGAGGCAATATTGTCCTGGGGAAAAAGAGAATTTTTGGCCATGCATTTTATCTAGTGGAACAAAGACTGCAAAAATGAAATGGTTTTGAAGTATGTTCTTTGTTACAACTCTGTTGTTAGCACCTAAAGAAAAGGCAGTTTGATGAGGAAAACCCCTCCTCAGCATCACAGAAGGGCAATTCAGTCTCAGGACCTCTGCTAATTCTGCTCTTGCACACTCAAGACATCAACACATGAAGCCCTCTGTGGTTGAAACTAGAAATAAATTCTCCACTAAGAAATAGCCTCACTATGTGGAAGCCAATCATATCAGGTTCTGCTGACAAGTACTTGGGGGAACCCAGCTTATCTTTCTGGATTTAGAAAGCATCTGCTCCAAAGAAGAAACTCTGAAGGTCAAATAAGTCTGTGGTGTTGGTCATTCTATAACAAAATACTGGAGGCTTCGTGGTATGTTAAAAGGGATATCTAGCTCACCGCTTTAGAGTCTGGACATTGGAAGTTGGTCAGCCTTATGGGGGTGGCTTCTTCTCTGACCTTGTCTGGGGATCCTGAAACTTCCACCGATGTCCTCTGGGTTTCCGGTGGCCATACAGGCCTCTCAGATCAGCATGTCTCTCCTGAGCAGCAAGGCTCTCAGATATCCACATGGTCTCCAGTGGCAACCCAGATCACAGATATCTGCTTGGCCTTTGATGGTAAGTCAAGCAACCGACCCACACAGAGCCACACTGACTCTCACAGACCCACACAGACCCACACAGACCCACACAGACCCACACAGACCCACACAGACCCCAGCCACACTAGGACCACAGACCCAGGCGCGGCCCTTGGCAGCAGCACGGGCCAGGACCTCACTGTGGCCTCCTCACATCTGCCTCTTCGTCGCTGCTGTTGAGTCTCCAGTTCCACCTCTCTCCACAGTGTACAAATCACTTGGCTTTGCTTTCTCTTGAACTCTCCACCAAACACTCCATGGCTTCCATCTGTCCATCACACTGATGTCCACCATGGCGGTGCCCTCAGAAGTCGCTTGAGTGTTTTACTTCCGGCTTCCTCGGCAGGCATGGCTGGGGCGCAGGCTTGCTGTGGTTTCAATGTATGCTCATCCCCACCCAAATTTTTACTTTGGAACCTAAGACCACACTGTGACAGTATAAAGGGGGCATCAAATGAGGGCTTTGCCCCCATGACGGGGATTAACAGCCTTAGGAAAGCGTTCAGAGCCCCTTTGCCTTCCAGCTTCCCTCCACATCCCAAAGCACAGGACCAGCCCTCTCCAGACAGCAAAGCAGCAAGGTACCGTCCCAGGAGCAGACAGAGAGCACAAGACAGCTAACCCACAGGCACCTAGAGTCTGAATTGTCCAGTTTCCAGACTGAGAGAAATAAATTTCTGTTGTTTATGCAACACACAGGATATGACGTTTTGTTACAGTAAAAAGAATAAACAAATACTGGTCACATTAGGTCAGATAAGCAATTCAAGGCAAAACACCACAGAAAACGCTTGACATTTTGATGTTTTGTGTCTGAAGTGACTCCTCACTAGCAAGTAGGTGCCTATTTCCATCCTTCTCTGCTTCAGTCATTTCCGCCTCGCCTCGCCCCGCCCCGCCCCGCCCTACCCTCTTTCCTCCCTTTCTCCTCTCCCACCTCATACCTATGTCTTAATCAAGTTCTGCCTAGTCTCTAATTCCTGCACTCTGCCCCTTGGGTCTTGTGAAGAAGTTAGACTGTTTAAATCTCGGGCAAGATTTGTGGAGAACCAGGCTACCTCAACTGAAAACAGAGCTCCCGTCACCTTGCTGTCTAGCCTCAGGTAAGTCACCTACCATTGCCTTGGTGTCTAGTCTCAGGTAAATCACCTAACTATTGTTCACACAGTGTCCCAGTCTGTCCTCTGGAAACCTGGGATGACAACACCCATATCAGAAGTTTGTTGTAATGATTAATCATTATGTCTGAAGCATCTAAAGTGTATAGCATATGGTAAAAGCCTAATGTATACACACTATTGTGTTGCTTACATCACCCCAGGATCTTTCTGACCACAGTCTGGCTGTTTTTTCATAATCAGTCCAGAAAAAAAGAAAGAAAGAAAGAAAGAAAGAAAGAAAGAAAGAAAGAAAGAAAGAAAGAAAGAAAGAAAGAAAGAAAGAAAATATGCCATCTAAGAATACTTTGATCAAATAATATGATTTTTTCCCCTCAAACTGATAGTCACAAACTTTTGGAAAGAGAGGGAAGAGGAAGACATTTCCAAGAAACGGCCCCTAAACAACCATGCTAAGCAACTAGGCTCAGCCGATACCCGTCATTCATTCACTCACTTATTCGTTCAGTACTCTGCACACATCTGCCATGCACAGTTAATTTGCTGCTAAGTCTGTCATTTCAAAGAACTACAAGCAGAGGTATGTGGATTAGCATGAATTTATCATCTCAAAGGCAAGATTTGAAATTGTTCTCAGTGATGTCACAACCCCAAAGAGGGAACATGTCCTGGTAAAATACTGAATAAAACCAAGTGGCGGCTTCACTCACTGTGCACAGAATATCATTCTTCACAGAGTCTTCTGTATACTAAACCCATAAAGAAATGCATGTTTGCATATACAAACGTTGGGTTTAGGTTCCAAACTTAAATAACCATATATCCCTGAATCAGGTTTTAAATTTATAAGCAAAGCTTTTACCAGGACTGTTCACCGGGGAACTATCAGGAAGTCGTGTGCAATATGAGGCTATTCTTCACTGAGAAGGACTATCAGGGGAACAGCAGACCATCTGTCACCTCTACCATGAGCCACTAGTTTCACCTTAATTGTATCAACAATCGAAAACACCCTCATCATTTCGAAAACCCACTGTAGAGGGGATGTCCCCTCTGAGGAACACTGAGGTAATGTGTAAGAGTTCTGGTCTGTCTCATCCCCGATGCCCTGTAACATTCTTTTTTTTTTATTTATTT
>NC_034597.1:53074840-53081020 GCF_900095145.1 Mus pahari | reverse complement strand
TTGTTTTGATTTGCATTTCCCTGATGACTAAGGATGTTGAACATTTTTTCAGGTGTTTCTCAGCCATTCGATATTCCTCAGTTGAGAATTCTTTATTTAACACACACCCAGTATATATTTGTTGAATGGAGGACAGTATAGATGTATTGATTAGTTACCAGCTATGGGCAACTTTTAATAGCATAGAATATTTTATAAGACCCACTGAGAACAAGCTTTTGTGGATTCTGAGAGTTGTTGATCTCTTCCTCTATGTAAGTGGGGAGCTGTTACCAAGTCAAAAATCCCATACCTGAATTTTTGGGGACTTTCTCACCTCTAGTTTATCCTTGTCAATCACGTTGACCAACACCCTAGGACAGGTTGCATGCCACATATAACAACTTCCCTGTCTTCACCATTGCCCCCTCTAGTCAGCCATGACAGCCTTCTCTCCCCATTCTAATGATCCTACAACAGCTCCTGCTTGCCCTTTACACAACAGCTTCACAGCTCTTCAGCAATACATTCTTCTGTCTACAAGACCTACCTTGGGATATCTATTCTAGTAATGCTGGTCCCCCTTTCCCTTTCTCTGCCTTCACAGCAAAATCCTCCTCACTCTCACCAGGTGTGAATTCTTTCTTGATTAGATTGGCTGGAACTGCTCACATGGTTCTCAAGATTCACAGTCCATTACATCACCCAAGGTGTTTTTAAAAGTCCCAAGAGTGGATCTTACCCAGGACCAATTGAACTGGAATCACCAGTAGAGAGGACACAGGTATTCAAATATTTCCAAGCTCCCCAGAATTCCCAGCATCAGTCCTGCATGAGACCTGCTAGTTTGGGAGACCCACACAGCACCTGAATCTTGAAAGCTCGGCCTTTCCTTGGTGGGCTTGTTAATGCTTTCTGACGTGGGCTTTCTAAAACTCTCATCTCTTGGTAAGACATGAAATGCACAATGTATCTCAGCCTCAAACAAACTGAGAATTCTGTCCAAATGCAGATTTGGGCCAGGAAGATCGGAAATGGGAGCCTGAGACTCTGTGTTTCCTAACTCTCAGTGTTCCACATAACCTTGTATTTAATATTCTTCCTAGATGATTTAAAATGTGAATTTCTCTCATGGGAAGAAAGTCAAGGCAGGGAGAAAGGGAAGCTCACCCCATAATTCATTCTCTAAGGTGTTGTTTTAAAGTATTGTGGGTCTTATGTGAGTATCTTTTTTAACTGAGTCATTTTTAATAAACAGTTGGACTAAAGTTAGACTACAGTAAATCAAAACCACAGTGAGATAATATTTTACACTCATGAAGATGTTTATAATAAAAAGAAATGAGCCTGGCCTAAGGCATAGGCCTGTAATCCTACCTACTCAAGAGACTGGGGCCAGGAGGATCACAAGTTCAAAGCCAGCCTGCATAAAGAATGAATTCAAGGCTACCTGCACAAATAAGCAATACTCTATCTGAAAATCAAAAGTAAAAGGGGGCAGAGCTTGTAGCTCAATTATACAGCAATTTGCCTATTGTTTCTGAGGTCTGGAGGTTCAATTTCTAGTATTGAAAAAAAGGAGGGGGTGGAGCATGTGAGGGGCGGAGCATGTGAGGGGTGGAGCATGTGAGAGGTGTGAAGCACTCAGTACTTGTCCAGCTCTGTGATATTAGAAAAAGAGCCTGGTGACAACTCAAGAGACGTCACCAGTGGGATCACTCATGAGTGATAATCTCAAAAGCCTTTGGGGGAGCTAGGCATTGCTCTGGTCTAAGGTCTAAGGGTCCGACAAGTTTGGGGGAAAGTTAGGCTGGGATAAGTGTCTCCACAGCTGTGAGGGACAGAGAACCCTCGGGCCCCTCTGCCGAGTCAGCAGCTGACAACGCTGCTCTTCACTTTCTCTCAAGCAAGTCTGCCGGTTTCCCAGTTCTTTAGAAAGGCAGGTGAGGGGCTTAACAATATTCATTTTTTCCATTTTCAAATAAAAGCAAGTTGTTGCAAATAATAAACCGAGCATTTCTGAACCATGGCAGCCAAAGTGGGCCCTGTAGAGCTAGAAATAGTTTTTGAGAAAACAGAAAATTAGACTCAGACAAGACATGGCGGGTCAAAGTTAGCAGCTTAGATGATTATTATCACATTGTCTCAAAAACCATGATTTCAGTGTTCTGAGGGAATCAGGTGTTTCTTCAGTTTGTCAATTTTATTAGTTCACCCCCCTCCCCAACTGATGTATAGTTATCCTTGACATTTATTCTGAAAACTTCCTTTTACATTAGAAGAAAGAAAAGCTTGAGAGACTCGAAAGAATCTTTTCAGTGTGTGGACCTGGAGCTTCCACCCCCCGTATCCAGAGAGGCTGGCTGTACATAGGGACTGACTCTCGAGATGCACTGGCGATGGACCAGGAAAGCAGAGCATGTTAGCGCCACTGCTCCTGTGCTTCTGATAACCCTTCCTGCTTGTCCTGTCAGCGTTTAGTGGGGAGAGAGGAATCTAATGCTGATGGTAATTTCCCCTCCCCAAACACTTATCCCTTATAGTTAAGCAAATAGCCGTGAACAGACTCCAGCAATCAAGAATTATTTTCAGAAAAATACTATGTCCGTAGTTTTCCAGCAGTTCATCTCGATGAGGTTCCTGGTTTTGAAATATATTAAACTGTGTTCCACAGGTAAAGGCACTTTGTGCCACACCTGAGGCTCCGACCTCCATCCCTGGGACACACATACTAGGAAGAAAGAACAAACACCTAAAGTTGTCCTCTGCCTCCAGTGTGTGCCCAGAGGCATGCAACTCATTCTCTTAACAATAACAAAATGACAGTGCTTTTAAAATTTTGTAAAATACATATTAAATTGATCAGATCAATATATTGCTCTGAAAACCTCAAACACACTATGTAAAGAGTAGAGTTACAACAGCAAGGTTTTTTTCATATTTGGTGTGGGGGGGGTGGGCGGGTGTGTGTACACTCATTTGTGTTGGTACCATCAGGAACCAGAAAAAGACATCAGAGACCCTGAAGTTGGAGTTACAGAAGGTGGCAAGCTGCCTGACAGGGGGCCTAGGATCCGGACTCTACTTCTCTGAAGGAGCAGTGAGTGCTCTTGTCAGGAATCCCTCCCTCCATCCCATAATGACAAGATTTAGTAACAAATGCAATAGCTATTGTGTATCAGGCATAGTTTTAGAAACTGACACTGCAGAGGGGAAGACAACACATAGGAGTGCCTGTCCCTGTGGGGAAAAGATATCAACAGATAATCATAGGAATGACTTCACAATTACAAATGCAATTAACAGTGCAAAGAAAAGCCCCAGGGGCTATACAAAATGAGACTAGCAGTCTGGAGAGGTTAGGGAAGGGCTCCTAGCAGGGGGATAGTTCTTTATAATCACTTAAACTGAACTCATGAAAGAAGAGGGCTGAATGGCTGTGGTTCCCTTAAATAACTGAGTTTTACTTTCCCAGAATTATTCGACATTTATTCTTTATCCAATGATGTATGTGTGCACATGTGCACACACCACACACATACATACATACACACACACACTACACATGCACACTCACACACATCACACTCACTCATACCACATTCATACACACCATACTCTCACACACACTTACACTCACACACACACATCACACTCACTCATACATACCACACACACACACACACACACACACACACACCTAAGTTGACACATTGTTAGCAACATGATTATGATTAACAATGATAAAGCATAAATTTTCCAGACCCAAATCCTACTTCTTAAATATAAGCTAACCCATGTTCCTTGCTGACCCACCATTAGGGGAAAGAAACTGAATTCAGAACCTTACCGTGCTCATTAATCACTGTTTAGACCCACCCCCACCTTTTTAGACCAACATGTCCACCATGTCTGTCAACAGTTTTCAGATGCATGGTAGTCACATCGAGATAGCTTACCCAGTGTGATGGTTTCCCCTGGGAACAGAGCAACAGGGAAAAGAAAAGATGTTTGAAAATCTACGGTACAGGGCTCCAAGCTCCAATGAACTTGTCACCACAAATGATCTTCCTGTCTTAGTTCCTCACTCATTACTATCTGAAAACACAGAGACACTTAATCATCCTTTGAATCTCCAAATGCCTAATTGAGTCAGATGGAGAAAACCCATTTTAAGTGCCAAACCAAGGAACATTTGCAAGAGAAGACATTCTTCAAGGCTACTTTGAGGGCCTCCTGAAAATTATATGCATAAATTAGGCTTTTATAAGTGCTAACAAGAAACTGTATGTCCTGGATGATCACACTCAAGCACTAAGTTCAAGTCTTTCTTAGGGGACATCTCTCAACTTCCTCCATGCTGTGGGCTGGCTTTGTCTACCAGAAACACT
Source organism: Mus pahari (assembly GCF_900095145.1). Taxonomy (NCBI): domain Eukaryota; kingdom Metazoa; phylum Chordata; class Mammalia; order Rodentia; family Muridae; genus Mus; species Mus pahari. The sequence continues at coordinate 53,076,650 of NC_034597.1, read as the reverse complement.
CTGCCTGCTGACAGATGTCCAGGGTCAGCTCAGCAGCAGACAGTCATGCTTGAATCTTCCCACTGTCCAATGTCTGGGAGTCCATAGGCACAGGACCCCTGCTTACACCCCAGTGAGATTGCCAGGTAGGAAAGGACCTTCAGACTTGATTCTCTCCAAAGTCTCTAAGTTGTTGACATGATAAAATGATACGAGCAACTGCACAAGCCTCTAGGTGCAGAAAGAAAGAAAAAAAAGAGTCTCTTTCATCTTCCAGAGAGGCTCACGCATCTCTGTCACCCTCCCCAGTGGAAGAAAGGGGAAGGATCCTCTTCCATTTTAGCTGTGTCGAGTTTATTTCTCTTGGCATCTCAAACATGTCTCCCGCCACTGGTCCTCAGCCTGGAGAAGAGAAACTCAGCTGAAATAGCAGGTCTGTTTGTCCTTGGTTGACCTCCAAGGAAACTAGGACAGTGGGAGGCTAAGAAGGTAAGGCCTCTTCATCATGCACCAGTGGTCAGAGCTGGCTTGCAGTGGCTCCTCTCCAAACAGCCAAAATCAGTGTCAAACCACCAGCCCAGGAACCTCTCCCTGGGGTTCCTCAGCCACTGAGTGTTCTGCCCAGAGCGAACTCCACCCAGTGGTGAGCTAAGGTCAGTCTAACATTCATTCATGCTCCAAGAAGGGACATGTCCACCCAGCCCTGCTCTCTGATGGTGCCCACAGAGTCCAGCTGTGGCTGGCTCCGTTCTTACAGGTGCCAGGTACCCAGCTAAGTGTGGTAGTGGCTTGTAGGATGGACAGGAGCTATTTGCCCAGGGAAGTCAGCACTCTTGCAGGAGTCACAGTGAAGGCTGTCATGTAAGCATAGAACCAGGTTAAGTTTGAGGTCCCAAGGATCGAGGTGAAAGTCAAGAGCATGCTGTCCAATCATATAGCAGGATCACATACGATGATAGAAAAGAACAAAGAGCCTTCAGGCTGAAGCCGATGTGGGCTACACTTGAGAGCTGGGCGTATTGCCTGACAGGCAGTATGCTGGAAGACGCCAGCCGCAGAGACAGAGCTGTAGCCTACTATCATCCATGGTCTCAAAGAGATCCTTGTGCTTCTCTGGGTTTCATTTTTATCACATTATAAGATGACGCGGCTTTGAGTTGTTTGCTTTGGGGTGGAACCATTCATTAGGAAACTTACGAAATTGTGAGTGAGTTTGCGGGTTCTGAAGGAGCTCACAGCTGAGGACGCAGTGTAAATAAGGACATCTTCAAGTTGGATGTCTGCAAAAGGCAGCAAACCAGCTTTTATGTGGACTGAGCCCCGACTGCATCTTCCAGAGGGCCAGTCCTATCCATCCAGCCTGCACTGCTGTGGTCTCTGCCATACATGTGGGGATCTGATGATGGTCACCGTGCAGTCTCAGCCTCCTGCAGGTTCTCCAGAGCTGCTTGCTAGTGATGGTGAGCTGATGTTTGAAAACGTTTTTCATTTCATGCTTGGAAACAAATCAGCACTCCCTTATTGACAGAATTGCTTAGATCAATAGTTTTTGACTCTCTCAGTCGGCGCCTCAAAGAACCACACAGAGTCACTAGTGGAGCCCATAAAAAAAGCAAAACTAAAAGCAAAACAACCCGGAGATTTCATCTCACTCCAGTCAGAATGGCTAAGATTAAAAATTCAGGTGACAGCAGATGCTGGCAAGGTTGTGGAGAAAGAGGAACACTCCTCCATTGCTGGTGGAATTGCAAGCTTGTACAACCACTCTGGAAATCAGTCTGGCAGTTCCTCAGAAAATTGGACATAGTACTACCAGAGGATCCAGCAATAC
>NC_034597.1:53063967-53074065 GCF_900095145.1 Mus pahari | reverse complement strand
CCAGCACAGGGGAATGCCAGGGCCAAGAGGTGAGAGTGGGTGGGTAGGGGAGCAGGGGCTTCCGGGAGGGTACAGGGAACTTTCAGGATAGCATTTGAAATGTAAATAAAGATATATATATAAAAGCAAACCCCAGGTCTTGGTACTGCATGACAGACATAATTTTGTGCTATGTTTCTTCTTTCCTGCTCTCTGCTCCAGAACCCAGCTAAAACCACCATGCAATGCCATCTGAGATGTCTTTAAAAATGGTACCCTTCAGACCCAGGGGCCTGAGACTCAGCTGGTCTCTCATGTGCTATTTGCGTCTCCTTGTCTCCAACCCCATATAGGCCCCATCTCTTCTGCACTTCTTGGCATGCTCCTGTCCTACGTGGAGTTTTGCTGTTATGGATCGTCTGGGTCCAGCCTTTCCAGAGAGGCTCTTCTTCTCTGTGAGAGTCAGTATCACATTTGCTCTGCTTTTCCAACCTTATCATGCTCAGAAAGTGAGCAACCTGCAAAGGTGGTATTTGTTCAACACACCTTCACTGAGGGCTTGTCCCATGCCAGGCACTGTGATAGGTAGAAGGCAGATCAGGACACTGCCAAAAATGGACTCCCATCAGAGGGGCATTCTTAATGAGTGAATAAACACATGAAAAATACATATGCCACACGGTATGGATGCCTGGGAAACTCAGCAATGATAAATAAGGAAGGAGGAGGGGAGTGTGACCTTTCAGTTCTAAATGTTTGAGGGAGCTCCTATCAGGAGACAGCCTCTACCAGGAGCTTGATCAAACAAGAGCCATGAAGGGACTTAGAGGAGGAACATCCCAAGCTAGATAGGGCAGTGCAGAGTCCCCAGGTGGAGCCTATTGGGGTATTTCAGAGAGAAGCAGCACCTATGAGGTCAGACACCCAGAGGTGGGCTAGAAAGTGCTTGCCCAGACAGGCTCCCCTCAGTCCCGGGGCCAGTGACCTGTGTGGAAGCAGCATGGGTGACTAAAGCATCAAGGTTTTCCAGGCAAAACTAGATTTGAATTTTTGTATGAAATTCCTGATGTCTCCACATTGGCTCAAATGTTTAAAACAATCTGTGAGCAAGACAAATGCAGTCCAGACTCACTCTTGTGAATTCTACTCAAGTAAGCAGAACTGACTTGCTGGCTTGTTCTTCCCTTCTCACCTCCTTCCAGCTTTCTTTCTTTCTTTCTCTCTTTTTCCTCTTTTTCTTTTTCTTTCTTTCTTTCTTTCTTTCTTTCTTTCTTTCTTTCTTTCTTTCTTTCTTTCTTTCTTTCTTTCTTTCTTTCCAGAGACGATTTCATATAGCTCAGGCTGCCCCAAGACTTCCTATGTAGTCTAGGATGACCTTGAATCCCCAGTCCCCTGCCTATAACATCCTAAGTGCTGCTATTACCAGACCCCCTGTGCCAGGGTTATCTGGGAGTCTGCTCAGGGCTTATACAGATGAGGCAAGCACTCTCTCAATCAAGCAGCATTCCCAGTTCCTTAAAGTCAAATTTGTTCATCTTACCTTTAGAGTGTTAAGTTTTTGAAAATGCATAATACTATGTGAGCCAATGCAGCATGTTTTCAGTTCCTATCACATTCTGCTAGAAGGTCTGTGGATCCAGCAGACCTCACTTCCGTTCCTAAAATGGAAGGTACCTGAAGACTCAGTCTTGCTTATTTTAGTATTCTCAATAATTATCTGTGCTGCACAAAGGTTTCACCAAAGAATCTACTAAGATATTTAATCTAAAGGAAGCTTCTATCTAAAATAATGGACATGTATATTAAAAATATTCAGAAATGTATAAGTTAAATCAGAAATGGAAAGCTATTTTAAATGCTTAAACTCCAGCATAAAAATTACATTGTAACTGTAACAAAAATAATTAAAATATCAAGAATCCATTGCCATTTTCAAGATTACCAGAATCCCAAGCAAGCATTGGAAAGTCCCCAAATACTTTTACATGGAAGCAAGAGAGAAGACATAGATGGGACACAGCAGCCTCATACAGTGTCGTCCTTTGCAGTATGGAATGGGTCATGTCTGTACTAGTTCTAAATAGGTATCAGATGGAAAGAATTTTCTTCTAGACAGTGACCCTTTCATTCATGGCTTACCCCTACTTCTCCCTGTGGGTTTGTGCTCAGAGCAGATATATAGACAAAACTTGACATAACTGTCATATTACCTTACGTTTGGCAGTTCCCAAAGCTTTTTCCTCAGATGTCACTGTATTTGGTTCCTTTGGTCACCCTTGGAGGTTTTCAACCAGCTGAGAACACAAGCTCGGAGAAAGAAGTAACACAGACAAGCCAAAGATAGTCCATGCTAAAGCTGCCGTTCTCCTCACAGAGCATGCTGCCTTTCCACATATGTAAGGCTTAAGAAATATATACATACTTCTTCCAATAAAAGAATCTGAGAATGGGCCATATTTTAGGTTTAAAGTTCACCCCCATATTCTTAACTTCTTTCACATGATTTAGGAGACTGAAAATTTGAGACACTCTAAATACTGATTTTCCAAGTCAGAGAAAATGAAAACATTCTAATATTTCTCAGAGGAAGAGGGTAGGGCCATAGGATTTGGGCTAGAATAATAACACCGGAACAATTTCCAAGACATAATTTAATCCCTGTCCCTTTGACTTCGTCTGGGATCCATGAGAGAGAAAACCAAAATGATTTGATGCAGTATCAAAATATGAGCGTCAGAGCATGTACATTGTTTTCCTTTAAATAAGCAGCCAGCAGTTTTAAATCAGCTCTAAACCAGTTTCTCAAATGAGTAGAAATTTTGGCTATAACATATGACAATGCATATACTATGCACCAAACAAAGCTCTAAAGGAGACTTAATCGCCCATTCCTTAGAGCATCTCCAGAAACTTCCTAAAATTCAGGCATACACATTCTGTCTTAGCTTGTCTTCTATTGCTATGAAAAAAACATCATAACTAAAAGCCACATGGGAAGAAAAGGATTGACTTCACCTTACAAATTACAACTCAGAGGGGAGCCACGGTAGGAACTTAAGACAGGAACATAGAGGCAGGAACTGAAGCAGATGCTATGGAGGAGGGTTGCTTTACTGGTTGCACATGCAACTCTTGGGCCCCATCAGGGAAGCTTCCTTTTGTAGTGGAAAGCAATCAGCACAGAGATCCACAACTGGTCAAGGTGAGGAGAATAAGAGATGCTCAGGCCTCTTCCTCTTCCCCCCTCCTAAGGCTCAAAGATCATTGCGGGAGAAGGAGTGAAAGGATTGTAAGAGATGGAGATGGTAGGCGGATACAAAGAACCAGGACTTTCCAGACACAGCGAGGCAGATGCATCCAGGACCTGTCAATATTTGTAACGGTATGCACAAGATCTTTGCAAGCTCAAGCTATGCAAAAATACAGCAAAGCAAGGGGAGATGACCACAAAGTCTACCCCTCGCTCAGGAACTATTGAAAATTTTTATCTTCTGGGAGAAGTAGTGTAGGTGCTAATTTTGTTTTAGTCAACTTCATTGGGATTTTATATGCCTCTACCTCCCTTCTAATCCTTATTCCTTCCAATACCCCAACACTAAGTAGGAGAAAAAGAAGGTTAGAGGGGGAAGAGGGCATAGGAGGTCTCTTTAAACTAGTTCCTGATGGTTAGGGGCCTTGAGCTTCTTGGGTCAAGTCTGGTCTTTGTTTCATCAGGGTATCTCCAATTGTGCATCTCTTTTCTCTTGACAGTCAACAACAGCAGCAACAGGAGCAGGAACAAGCAGGAGGAACAGCTGCACCTTCTTCTTCAGAGAGCCTCCCTCCTCTGTGTCCGCACTCCCTTCTCCCCCTCTGGATGCTTGCATTTATTCTGTCTCTAGAGTTCCCAGAGTTAAACTATGGGCAGCTGGCAAAACTCATGCCCTTGGAGAAAGAGGACACAAGGTTAGGTGGGTAGGAATGGTGGAGGTAGATCTGTGATGAGTTGTGGAGGGGGGTGAATATGAATGTATAAATGCATTGTATGAAATTCCCAAAGAACTAATAAAATGAGAAAAATAAAATAATCTATAAAAAGAGAAAAAGAAATAAACAGTTGGGCTGAAAAGATGGCTCAGCTGTTTAGAGGGTAAACCTGCACACATGTGGTTCACATACATATCCAAATAAATAAATAAATAAAATAAGTGCATCTTTAAAAAAAAAAAAAAGAAATAAACATCCTTTCTGTTTAAAGACTTCAATATAAAACCTTCTTCTTCTAAAAATAGACCACTAGAGAGTCATCATTTTAAGCAATCAGTGTGGTTTGCATATTGTGAAATTATTGAAGGCACTGTTAGCCCATCTGGATGTAACCCGTATGAGCTGATTTATAAAATAAAGAATAACAAAAGAAGATCTTCACATAAATTTGACAGAATGTTCAAAAAGATCCTAGAAATAATATCATATTGCTAATCCACATCAGCATAACCCATATTATGATGTTAGAACTATGTGTAATTTCTCTCAGACAAAAAAAATATATAGTGAAAATTATATGGTTTTATGCATATTCAAAATAATCAGTTCCAGAAATTATATGGTATAATTTAAAATTGTATTTATAGTTTATGTGTACATGAACACACACACTATAGCATGTGTGTGGGGGTCAGAGGACAATTTGTGGAAATCAGTTCTCTCCTTCCACCATATGGATCCTGGGGACTTAACTAAGGTTGGCAGTAAGTGTCTTTACCTGATGAGCCACCACATTCATCTCATCTGACAGATTTCAAAACAAAATTGTGTGTGCATGTGTGTTTCATATATACTCATGTAAGTGTGTATGTGCATGTGTATGTGTGTGTGCATGTGTGTAGGCCAAGAGAGTACACCAAGTGTTGTTCTCTGTTACTCTCCACCTTATCTTTTGGGAGAGTCTTTTACTGAACTTGAAGCTCCCCAGTTGAGCTAGACTCTCTGTCCGGGGAGCCCCAGGGATTCTCCGGCCCCTGTCTGTCTGAGTGCTGGGGCTATAGGCACACTCTGCTGAGCCTGACTTTTTGCATGGATATGAGGATCCAGACTCAGGTGTTAATGCTTGTTCAGCAAGTACTTTACCTAGTGAGCTTCACAGTGATGAAAACGTGTCACATGTGAGAAGACACTAACAGAAAGTGCAGATGGAAACTGTGCTATCTTGATTGGCATTAGAACTAGAAGCAGTTCTTGTGAAGGCCTGGGTAACAGTTACCTGGCTAGCCCGCCATTATAAGAAAACTTTCTCATATGTTTCTGCTCTTACTAGGACACTTTCTGAAGCCAAGACTGATTACATACTTTTTTTATGATTTGTGGCTTTGTAAACCAATCATAATAGAAGTCAGCTTTGTATAGTTACCCACAATAAGCTTGGACCTGAACCAATCACCCAGCAACTTCCTGCACCTGTATATAAGCTTTTACGGTATAAGCTGCCTCTGGGATGGATTGCAACATAAGAGAGACACCTGCACCAATATAAGAAACTATTTGGAATAAGACCTCCATTATGAATAGTGGTTGAGTAGAGGTTAAGTTTTCAAGACCTCCCTGGGAACTGACATCCTACTTGGTAGAAAGAAACATGTACATGGGTAACTGACATCCTGGTTGGAAAGTTTAGACATGAATGTTAAACAAGTCCTATCCTGGCAGATAAGTTAAGGCATGAATATTAGACAAGGCAAGTCCCCTGTCACAGTTGAATACCTCAACCAATAGGAGCAGGATAAGTATACAACAAAGACATGTTCCTAAAATATCCCCCTATTCCTAAGTACCGATTGGTGGAATAACTTGGCACAGATGCTTGCGAATTTTAGACTTAAAAGCCCCATAAGATCTTAACTCAATGTCATGGTTCAGTTCCTGAATCTGTTCAGGACCACAGCCCTGGTCAATCAGCATTTAAATGCTGATTGATGATAAAAAAAAAAACAAAAACAAAAAAAACAGGAAATTAAGAGATGGCAGGGAATGGACAGAGAAATTGTAATATATCTACTCAATGTATCTTTCCAGCCATAAACAAGAATGAAGTCCTGTTGTTTGCAAAAACAAAAAACAACAAAACAAAACAAAACAAAACAACAACAAAAAAACAAAAAAGAAATGGCTGGAGTTAATTGTATTATATAAGATGAGTTATTTTCAGAAAGACAAATACTGGGTGTTTTCTCTCATCTGTGAGTCTTAGCCTCACTTCCAGTGTCCATCTGCACCCTGGAGCTAACCCTGTGCCACAGCTTTCCATACTGGTTCCCACCAGGAGAAAGCTGGTCTCCCAGGAGTGCTGACACACCTGTGAGCACAGGTAGGACCACCACTTCTGCTCCAAGGGACCTACCTGGAGCCCTCAGGACACAGGAACTCAGGGGCAGCCTGGGATGGTATCCTTCTGGTTTCCATCTAACCCTGTGCCACAGCTCTCCATACCCAAATTCCTCCTGGAGAGAACTGGTATCCCAAGAGTACTGACAAACAGGCATACAGGAGGGATAAGCCACAGTCAAAGACAGCAAGACCAGCTAACACCAGAGATAACCAGATGGCAAAAGGCAAGGGTAAGAACATAAGCAAAAGAAACCAAGGCCGTTGGCATCATCAGAACCCAGTTCTCCCACCACAGCAAGCCATAGATATCCCCAACACACCAGAAAAGCAAGACTCTGATTTAAAATCATATCTCATGATGATGATAGATGACTTTAAGAAGGACATAAATAACTCCCTTAAAGAAATACAGGAGAACACAGATAAAAAGGTAGAAGTCCTTATAGAGGAAACACAAAACAATCTCTTAAAGAATTACAGGAAAACACAACCAAACAGGTGAAGGAATTGAACAAAACCATCCATGATCTAAAAATGGAAATAGAAACAATAAAGAAATCACAAAGGGAGAAAACCCTGAGATAGAAAACCTAGGAGAGATCGGGAGTCATAGACCCAAGCATTAGCAACAGAATACAAGAGATAGAAGAGAGAATCTCAGGTGCAGAAGATGCCATAGAAAACATTGACACAATAGTCAAAGAAAATGCAAAACTCTCCTAACCCAAAATATCCAAGACACAATCAGAAGACCAAACCTAAGGATAATAGGTATAGAAGAGAGTGAAGATTCCCAACTTAAAGGGCCAGCAAATATCTTCAGCAAAGTTAGAGAAGAAAACTTCCCTAACCTAAAGAAAGAAATGCCCATAAACATACAAGAAGCCTATAGAACCCCAAATATATTGGACCAGAAAAAAAATTCCTCCTGTCAAATAATAGTCAAAATGCCAAATGCACAAAACAAAGAAAGAATATTAAAAGCAGTAAGGGAAAAAGGTCAAGTAACATATAATGGCAGACCTATCAGAATTACATCATACTTTTCACCAGAGGCTATGAAAGCTAGAAAATCCTGGGCAGATGTCCTACAGACCCTGAGAGAACAGAAATGCCAGCCTAGGCTACTATATCCAATAAAACTCTCAATTAACATAGGTGGAGAAACCAAGAGATTCCATGACAAAAAGAAATTTACACAATCCAGCCCTGCAAAGGATAATAGATGGAAAATTGCAACTCAAGGAGGGAAACTACACCCTAGGAAAAGCAAAAAGTAATCTTTCAACAAACCCAAAAGAAGATACTCACACAAGCATAATTCCACCTCTAAGAACGAAAATAACAGGAAGCAACAATCACTATTCCTTAATATCTCTTAACATCAGTGGACTCTATTCCCCAATAAAAAGACATAGACTAACAGACTGGATATATAAATAGGATCCAGCACTTTGCTGCATAAAGGAAATGCACCTCAGTGTCAAAGACAGACACTACCTCAGAGTAAAAGGCTGGAAAACAGTTTTCCAAGCAAATGGTCCCAAGGAACAAGCTTGAGTAGTCATTCTAATATCGAATAAAATCGACTTTCAACCAAAAGTTATCAAAAAAGATAAGGAAGGAGACTTCATACTCATCAAAGGAAAAATCTACCAAGAAGAACTCTCAATTCTGAACATCTATACCCCAATTGTGAGGGCACCCAGTTTGTAAAAGAAACTTTACTAAAGCTCAAAGCACACATTGCACCTCACACAACAATAGTGGGAGACTTCAACATGCCACTCTCATCAATGGACAGATCATGGAAACAGAAACTAAACAGAGACACAGTGAAACTAACAGAAGTTGTGAATCCTAGACTCTACAGATACAAAAATATCACAGGCTTATTGATGACATGGATGTAAAAGAAAAACTTTCTGGAAAGCTAAGAGAACTAATGGGAGGGGCTTGTGGGGGATGGGGAGAGTATGGTCAATGGATATTATATACTTGGACCTGGGGAGATGGCTCAGGAAACTACCTGCTGGGTAGCCATGAAGCCCCAAGTTCAGATACGCAGTGCCACATGAAAGCCAGGCATGTTTAGGTCCACATAGGGATGCCCACAGGACTCTGGTTATCTCCAGGGGAGGCAGTAATCCCATTCACATAAATGAGCTTCTGTGAACTCTGCCCAGCTGAGAAGCTCCTCCCCTGTGATTAAAGTGAGGATGGTCAGCAGCAGCAGCAGCAGCAGAGAGGAAAGAGAGAGGATGAGAGGAATGAACTCTGGAGAGTAGGCTACAGAGCTACAATAAAACAAATGAAAAGAAACCCATGATCTCAAAGCTGTAGCACACACAGCAGTTGGAATAATAGCTCTGATATGGAAAGGCCAACTGAAGATGAGAAAAATCTTTGAAAGAAACAAAAATTGAATAGTATTGGAATTTTGATAGAGATTGTATTGAATCTGTAGATTGACTCATTGCTCTGACATGATATCTGACAAAGGCAATCTACAGAGTCAATACAATCTTCATCAGAATTCCAACAAAATTCTTCACAGAAATGGAAAAAAATAATCTTCAGCTTCATTTGATATAGAGGAATCTTAATCCAACAATAGGGCTGCTATGGCAAGGGATCATATCCAGAGACCCTCTAGGTCTGTGTGATCTGGCTGGAATGAAACACATTTAATCCCTCTGGCTAGAATACAGACATACTCTTACTACATACCTTTAATCTCAAACAATGAAGGAAAAGTTACTTTATAGATGGAAGTAGCCATGTTTGAAAGTGATGTCTTATTGAGGGGCAGACAAAGTGACAAATCAGAGAAGGATCTGACAGAATGAATCAGAGATAGGATATGCCAAATGCACACAAGAAGAGCACAGGATAGAAAGGACTTAAGAGAACATCACAGAGAGAGGAAGAGGGGAATGGATGGGAGAGAGGGAAGGGAAGGAGGGAGAGAGAGGGGGAGAGAGGAGAGAGAGGGAAATAGCAGTTTTACTGGGACAGCTTTACAAAAAAAGGTTTCATTCAAGTGAAGATAGAATGAGGAGCCAGAAGATTAGAACTGATTGCCAGAGTTAGTGTGAGGCCAAACAGAAATTCAGTCAGAAGTCTAGAGAATCCTATTTGAATCAGTCATCTTGGAGAGGAGTTTGAGCCAGAACAGCTGAGTTGAACCATCCATCCAGAGTTCAGAAAGAGCTAGAAAGAAAAGATGAGCTTATTATCAGTAAGCCTACAGAGATGATAATTATGCTTGGTGAATAAAAGTTACAGTTACAATATGAAGCACACACATACATACCCACAAACATACATCAGAATAGTTAAAACTATCCTAGTTTACTGCTGAAGATATCACCATCCCCCATTTGAAACTGTACTATAAAGCTATAATAATAAAAACAGCATGGTATCAGCATAAAAACAGACACTTTGATGAATAAAATCATATTGAATATCCAAACATAAGTCCACACACAACTGGACTCCTAGTTTTTGGTAAATATGCTAAAGCCATACTGAAAAGACAGCATCCTCACCACATGGTGCTAGCTAGTCAAGCTGGGTGACTACATGTAGAAGAATGCAAATAGATCTCTACTTATCACCCTGCACAAAACTCAACTACAGATGAATCAAGTACCACAATATAAGGACAAATACTCTGAATCTAATAGAAGAGACAAGCTTGTACAACCACTCTGGAAATCAGTCTGGAGGTTCCTCAGAAAATTGGACATA
>NC_034597.1:53055826-53062656 GCF_900095145.1 Mus pahari | reverse complement strand
ACACACACACACACACACACACACACATCCCAAAACAAAAAAAACACAAGCCACCTCCATATACTAATTATCACCAACAGTGACAGAAGACTGAAATAATGAAATCCCTATGGCATGCATGAGCACAAAGGCACCTAGACAGCTGATACAGGGAAGAGAGGGTAGGAGAGAGGGGCCCACAGCTAACTTCAGACAGTAAGGCAGACTACCCAGAGGAGGCAGACTCCTTACCAGGTCCAAAGAAGCAAAGCACTGGGCTAGAAAGCTGGCATAGCATGTACACAGCACACCGACTGGGTGACCTAAAATGAGAGCAGCAGCTCCAGGTCTTAAGAGAAGCTGGAGCTCTTCCACTCTAGTGCAAAGAAATCACAGGGTCACTGTGGAAAATAACCCTGTGTCTTCTTATAAAGTTGTACAGACACACATCTTGACACCAGCAATTCTACTTCTGAAGAATTTACCCAACAGAATGTAAGCACAGGTCCATACGAAGGCTTGTATAAAGCATGTTCATTGCCTTTACCTTTCAGATAGAAGCAAGCTGGAAGAGACCTAAATACCCGCCATCAGGTGGCTAGGGAAACCAGGACAGACAGTCATCTCTGGGAAACAGTATTACCCAGAACCAAAAGCAAGGGTTGTTACACACTAACCATGGGGGAAGCTCAAAGGAATTATGCTCTGTGAAAAGATATAAATATAAAAGAGTACACGCCATATGTTTTCACTTAAATAAAACTCAATAAAAAACAAATATAATACATAGTGACAGAAAGTAGATTAGTGGTTGCCCGGGTCTGCAAGGGGGATTAGCTAGAAATGGGGTACAGAGGAACTTTTGGGGGGTGAGGTAACTTGCTATATCTCAGTTGGGGTGGTGGTTTCACGGGCATATAAATTTGTCAGAACTCATCAAAATGAACACTCAAAATGGATACATTTTAAATTGGTGCAACCATTATGGGAAACTGTATGGAAACTCCTTTTTTAAAAAAAATTAAAAATAAAAATAGAACTACCCCATGATCCAGCAATGCCACTGCCAGGTACATCCACAGAAAATGAAATCAGTATGGTGGAGAGACAGCTGCATGCAGCGTTGCTCACGGTAGCCCAGATATGGAGGCCACCTGCGTGTCCATCAATGATGGATGGATAAGGAAAGCATGCTACCACTTACTGACAACTGATTGCACCATCCTGCCTTTTAATAAGAATATTCTACCGTCTGCAACAATGCGTGGGAACCCAGAAGTATTAGAGGGGTGTGGCCCAGAAGGTAGTTGCTGAATGAGCTCGTTCATGTAGAGTCTAAAAACTGGATCTCCCAGGGGTAGCAGGTAGGGGTGAGTGGAAAGTAGGAAGAGAAGATTATATTTCCTTAGCTAGAAAACATATATTTGAGGGATCTATTCTACAGCCTGGTACCTCATGTCCATAAGGCTCATGAAGGTTGGGTACCTGAGGCAGTGGGGTGTGTGTGTGTGTGTGTGTGTGTGCAGCTTTTGAGAAGTGATTGGTTTACAAAGGTTTTACCAATCAATTGATGACTTCAAACTTTAAATATATCATTGGGAGGTGCTGGACATTTAGTTGTGAGGCTGGTTGGAGGATGGAGGTCCCTGGGGCCTGCCTCTGAATAGTGTGTAAGTTACAGTCTTTCCTTGTATCTCTCCCTCTGCTTCTAGACTGCCTTACCCTTCTGCTGTGGTACCCTGCCTCAGCGGCCCAGACAGTAAAGGCAGGGGATCTTGGGCTAGAATCTCCAAGCTATGAGCCAAGGCAAATGCTTCTCATTTAAGTTGGCCCTATCAAGTGTGTCACCACCATGATGACAAACTGACTAACACAGTGTCTACAGGTAACAGGGTTTTCAGAGTCATTAAGAATATATGCGTTAATGTACATATATTCACAACAGTAATAAGTGTGTGGTATAAATCATTAAATCTGATTGATAATTAGCTCTGTTGAGTCATTCTATAATATATACATATTTTAAGGTTCCCACTCTGCATGCATATACTTCTATTTATCAATGGGAAGACCATCTTAAATGTAAAGATATTAGATATAAAGTTTGCCTTGATAAAGCAGTTGTTTAAAAAGTTTTCAAGTTTCCTTTCCATCACTTTTGTTCCACTCTCTTTGCTAAACTCTGAAAGAATTGTTCGCAGGGTTTCTTTTTCCCTTCCCCCAGCTTCAGCCAATAATCAACATGCTCTAGTTGGCTTTGATCCGTGCCTGCATGATAAAACTCTTTTGGCCACTCGCCACCCACTTCCCTTTGCTGAGTCCCTCTGTAAAGATGACCCTCACTGGGCCCATCATCTGCATTTACCACACTTGATCTTCCCATCTCTTTGGTTTACCGGGCTGTGCCGCATGGCTGTCCTCCTAATGGGGCAGACACTCTTCTCAGCTTCTGGCTCTCCACCATCCTTCTACCTTTAAATATTGACACGCACCTTAGACCCTGGTCTACTCTGCATATACTATTTTCTTTGGAGCTATTATCCATTTTCATGGTTTCGTTTCCAGCCACATGGTCACGACACTCAAACTGAGCCCTTTGGTGCAGAGCCCTACCACAGAACTCCAAACTCACATCAAAGTGTTTATGCCATGTCTCTATGTGGGTTTCTGTTCAGTGTCTCTAAATTAGTGTCACAGACCTTCCTCCTCAACTTTTTTTCTCACAGTGCTACACCCAATGTTCAATACCACTTCTTTAGGTTTTTTTTTTTAAATGAAGTTTGTGGAACTCTTCTTTATGCCCTCCACCAAATATGACCCTGGCGTCACCGCATACCTAGCACCTGATCACTGTTCACTCCCTCTACAGCCAACATCCCCATCTACCTAACCACTATTCTTGCTTCTGATTGCATTTAAGAATCATCTCTGTACTCTTCCTGGTGGTTTCAATCTCAAAACCCTCCTGCTTGGGTCTCCTGAGTGTTCCCTTCATACCCTACCACCTGTGGCTTTCCTGTTTGCCCCCACTGAGCATCAAGCCTAGGGTCTCACATACTCTGTGCAGATGCCCTACCGTTGGTCAGCTTACCAATTGTAGCTCAGGCAAGTCTTGAACCTATGATCCTCCCTCCCACCTCAGCTTCCTGAATAATACAGAATTGTGTCACCAGCCTTGGCTCCTGATAGTTTTTTCTCTATCATCAGTCCTGAACATAGCAGCCAGAAGGATCCTCCTGAAACACAAAGTTGTCACTTCTCGGCTCAAAGCATTTCCATTCCTCCTCATTCCCTTTAAAACTCCGTGTTTTCCAACATTGCAGAGTGTAGCCTTGTCTTCCATCTCCAATAGGTAGACTTGGTTTTCTAGCTATTCTTTGTTCTTTAGGACTGGTCGCACTTACTCCTCTCACCGCCACACTTATCCCTTTGCCCACTCACTCAGATGTTACCTTGGCCCACCTTAATTGCCCTCCCTAGTAGTCTAGTCTCCACAGCACTTACTGCATGCCAATAATGTCCTTTGTCCTTCATAATGCTTTTCATATCTATTTCCCCAAATAGAGTGGTGTAAGATCATTGGGACAGGGCTTTGCTTGTTTTGTTCAGTGTTATAACTTTGGCACTTAGAACATAACAGAAATTCAACAAGAATGTGTTCAATTAATGTCTATATAAACATGCTAACATTAAAATTTACTTTAAAATGAGTTTCCCACTCAAAAACCTATCAACAATTTTATTGTTATTTTAAGTTGTCATACATAGCAATGAGTAACATTGTAACTGTCATTTTCAGAGTTGTATATCGCTATACTTTGGCACTGCCAGGGCCCATCTCTGTCCTCTACCTTGCTGCTCTCCTTCATAGCCATTGTTATCATTGTTCTAAGAGTCTAGACAATAGAGTCAGACATTATGTAAAATAAAGCTTCATTTCCTTAAAATCATTTGCATTGTTTATTGATGCCATGCTACATACTCAGAAAACTTAAAATCAAAAGAATAGAATCTGTTTCTGAGTTTCTATTCATGTTAACTAAACTCTGTTCTCCCATAATTCATAGTCAAAACTCCAAACTCGGGTTCCTCCAATGGTGACTAAATTGAAGACACAGTTTTAGAAGGGTGATTGAGTTAACATGAGGTCATTATAGTGGACTGGAGCTGGTTTGACTGCTGTCTCCACAAAAGATTAACACATGCAAAAATGCCCCAAGAGTGTTCCCTACACAGAGGACAGATCATGTAGGGGACACAGGACACAGAATGCTCTACCATCATAGAAAGAGTTCTGGCTTGACCTTAAATTTGCAGCCCACAGAGCTACAAGAAAGTGAGCATCTTAAGCCACCCCATCTATATAGCTTCTTGTGGCTGCCTGGCAAACTAGTACAGTTGACAATAACCACTTAAGCAATAAAAGGGAAAGTACTTGTCTTTATAGTGGTCATGGTATAGTAAAACACATAGGAACAGCTCTATCATGTAAAAAAAAATGTTTTATTTCATTATCTTAGTACTTAGTACTTAGTACTAGTACTTAGTACTAGTTCTTGGGTCCCCATGAGACCCAAGAATGGGGTAGGGCTACAGTTTCTTATCCCTTTTGCTAGCATCATCCACTCATAGCTACTCAAACAAATGAGTCTTTGTTCAACAGCACAGACTTAAGTAGAAAGGGTGTTAAATATTAGATTGTGGTCTCAGGTTTGATTCAACCTCTATATCATTACTTTGCTTCAATGGGGTTTACTATGAGGGCTAAACCTGATAGGACTGAGAAGTACCCTGGTAGTTGGTACAAGGTACAGCTCAGTTTACTTCCAGATGAGATTAAGTGGGAGAAGGCCAACCCTGAGCTGGCGGCACCATCCCCTAGGCTGGGCTCTAGATGGAAAAGATGAAAAGGAGAAAGCCCATGAGCACAAGGATCATTCTGCTTCCTGGTCACCATGGTGTAAGTTGCTCTCCTCCTCTCCACCATCCTATAGGAAGCACTGGGTGCTTGGAAACCATGATCTAAATAAAGCGAATCATACCTATTTTTGGCTGTTCTGCTAGGTATCTTGTTACTGAGATAAAAAGTCTGTTTTTGACAATTTTTTTTTGGACTAAAGCAAAAGGGTAATTTCAATTATGTATTCTTTCAATGGTGAAGATTTAAGGTAGAAGTCTTTGTAACAATGAAAACACCATGTCCAAAGACAGGGAGCCACAGCTCTGAGGTCCATGGTGTGTCCTTGCTGTGATAAAAACCATGATCAAAACCAACTTGGGGAGGAAAGAGTTTATTTCATCTTTCCCTATTATGTCACAAACCATCATTGAGGGAAGTTATGATTGGAACTAAATGGCAACTTTGGGTCAGGAACTAAAGCTGAGGCCAGGGGGTAACACTGTTACAGGCTTACTTCCCATGGCTTTCTCAGCTTGCCTTATAGATGAGTGACCAGGACCACCCACTCTGGGGTGAAACTGCCCACAATAGGCTGACACCTCCCTTTTCAATCTTTAACCAAGAAAATGACCACAGACCAATATAATGAAATTCTCCTCCCAACGGAGGTTCTCTCGTCCTAAATGTCTCTAGCTTCTGTCAACCAGTGCATGGTGTTTGGTAGACAACTTCCAGTCTGTCCTCTGTTTAGCTGTTTCTGGTTCCCAATGACACAGGAAGCAAAGTCAGTAGAGTGACTGATCCTGCTGCTTCTTTGGCTTCTCCCCTGCATGACCTGTAGTCATTGTTTATATTTCCTAAGACAGTTCAAAGTCATTGCCATAGGCATCAGCCTCGTCCAGAAGGCCTCTCTTCCAAGACTTTCCCAGTGATGCTTCTTTCTCCTCAAGATTTGGCTCAACTCCACCGCCCACAAGACTCCTTCAAATTCAAGCTCTACCCCTGCTCCATGGCCTCTCGTTGGAACACATTGTCTTTCATGGTTTGTCACTATTTAGCATTTCTCTGTTTTCTCATTTGAGCCATGCATTTCATCCACTAGACCTATGAGTGCCCACAAAGTAAGATGATCATTCTTGTCTTCATTTATTGGAGCTGGTCCCACCAGCACTCCATAGTGCCTCTAGCTTCTTCTGGTTGTATGAGAACATAGATACCTGAACACATACATCATTAGATGAATTAAGGGAATGGAAATGTAGTTCTTGGGATGATTATACCCTTGGCTGGAATTCCTTGGAGATCTGAATTACTGATAGGTGCTTTCTCTTTTCTCTGCTGGCTTATAAGCAATGACCTTTTCTTTACCCCTTTCCTCCTCCTACCAAGAGGAAGGGCTTTATCAGGGAAGAAAGTGATAGAGATCTTACCAGTGGCTACATACAAATGAGTTTATCTTAGTCCATTTTATGCTTCTACAGAATTAGAAGATTGATGCTAACAAATGAACACCTGCTCATTAATTTCCTTAGTTGATCCAAGTAAGTCAGGGTGGTAAAGGCAGATATTGAGAAATTCCATACTCATTGTTGCCCTTGCCACCTCGGTGTTAGTACAAGTAGCACTCATCAATGTTAGTACAAGTGATCGAAGATATTGAATAAAGTACCACCTGTGGTGGGATGCCAGAGGGAGGTCTACTCGAGTCAATAGGAACCATGCATCTGGCTAAAAAGGCAAACACTTAAAAGGACAATGACTAAACTCCTGCTCTCAAAATGAACAGGATGTAGAAAAGATAGCACTGTGCCTAGAAAAGGAGAGGCCAGGCTTCACACAGGAAGAGCTTATTATTTCTTCTTCTTCTTCTTCTTCTTCTTCTTCTTCTTCTTCTTCTTCTTCTTCTTCTTCTTCTTCTTCTTCTTCTTCTTCTTCTTCTTCTTCTTCTTCT
>NC_034597.1:53035624-53055676 GCF_900095145.1 Mus pahari | reverse complement strand
TCCTCCTCCTCCTCCTCCTCCTCCTCCTCCTTCCTCTTCTTCATTATTATCATCATCATAAATAACCTAGAATTTTATTTAGTTATAGCAACAAGATTTGGAGAACGAAAAATAATACAGAAGACTTATGTGAGTGAATATTAAGACACTGTTTGGTTAAACAGTGTGCTATTAGAAAAAAGTCACAATATAAAAACACACTATATTATTATATGTGAGAATTTAATGTCTAAAAAGACCCACAAATGAATGTAGAAATAACAAACGGTTTAGAAAATAGTATTGAGGAAATTGGACAAATCTTTAGAATAAAAACATACAGTACTTTAAAACAATCCTTAGAATAAAGGCATACAACACTTAAAAAACAATGTTTAAGTGGATTGCAAAGTTAGATGTAGAATTACACCAGAAATTTGGCATACCAGTGCCTCTGTTGGAAAAAAAACCCACCTTTCCTATAAAACAGACATTATAAGCATCAAAGAATGAAAGTTCACTTGGCTGCACAAACAACATATCTGTGTCCAAATGTCTTCATGAAGTAGTATGACAGAAAAACCTGAAAAAAAATTAATGCACTGTGGAAAACGACATGTCAGTGTTCTCAACACACAAGTAACCATCACAGAGAGCTAAAAAGATTTACACACTGTTCTAACATAGGCCAATTTGTAAAGGAGGAAATAAGGCCATTCACAAAGCTAAGGAACTCGCATAAGATTAACACACTAAGCGGCAAAACTCAAACAGGGTGGTTCTAGAATCTACACCCCACAGTACATACAGTCAAAAGACAAGCAAAACAATGGAAGTGGTCAAAGGCATTCCTCTTTGGCCTGCAGACCTATGGGTAATTTGCATTTTTGTCCTTGGATGATGAAAACTGACCTGTCCATCCACAGTATGCCCTATCTTGGAGCCTCTTTCAGACAAGTGCATTCTACTCCAAGTCCAATGTCTTTTCTGAGCTAAGGACTCCAAGCTTGGATCAATACAGCCCCAGATTGGCTAACAGTTCAAATCATGGGACTTTTTAGAGATCACAAAGACCTTTCCTGGGCTCTCCTGTGTGGCTTTCTCTCCAGCCCCATTTCCTTTTGAGGTAATATTCAACAGCCACTTGAGTAAGCCATTTGTTACCATATACTTCTAGGCAGCTGGCAGGAGGGCTGAAGGGGCACTTTTCTCAGTGACAAGAATGTTCGGGAATTGATAGTGAGTGTGTTCTCACTTTATGTCTCGTTCCTTCCTGCTTCCCATAACCCCTGTGTGATCTAGGAAGCCCCTCACCCCTAAAAGGCCGAGCTATGGGCTGGCATGTGAATCAAATAAGACTTTTATCTTTCCCTCTGTCCAATTTTCAAATGTTCAGAGATGTCACATCCTGATATTAGCATGCAGCTACAGAGATTCTGGTTTTCCTACAGTCAGGCTTCTCCTTCCATATACCAGTTTCCCAAAGCCATTCCCTAAAAGGGTCAGCTTTCTTCTTCTGACCTTGTTCTCTGTTGAGTCTACAGGATCCCAAACCACAGAAAAGCAAATGCCAGGAATATCTGGCGGAGACATGACCAGACAACTTCCTGACGACATGCTCCCAAGTTGTCCCAGCATCACAAGCTGTAGCGATTTCCTGCATTTCTGTTCTGTATTAACCTTGACCTCTCTCGACGCCTGTCTGTACTTCAGTGGCATACCACATCACTCTTTGCCCAGTCGATCCTCTAGCTAAAGTCATCTCTCTTCAAGGTAGGTTTCTCTCACAAGAGACCAGAAGGCCAGCTATGATTCATGGTCCTGCTGGGTGGTCTGGTACCCAAGCTCTACTGCTTCTCCATCTTCTGTTCCCACACTCTGAAAATCCCACTCAGAAGAATAGGATGCAATTGTCAACCAGCAATGATACAAAACAAGTGTCTTCAACAGGACTGTGATGGTAACAGCCACCTCCCTACAGTCCACACTCAACACCGTCCCAGCCCCTGCCACCCCCACCCCCACTTCCCAATCTTCTTCAATTGCTTTATCATTATGTAAACCTGCATCTGTGAAAGCCTTCAGCCCTAGAAGGAACCCTGTGAGAGTGAAAGCCGCTTAATTCGTTTTCATTCCTGGGGTCTCCTCACCAACATCTGGAACAGGATTTTTATTCGCAGCAGGTGTTCTGCGGCCATTTTATTTACCCCATCTGTTTATTTATGTGCTTTAAAGAATGCCTGGGTGTTTCAGGCTCTGAGAGAGTAGAGTGTCTGTGGCTATCTTAAGATGGCTCCACTGTCTGTTGCTGGAGCCAAGAGGTGTGAAGGGAAAGGAGCTGGGAGTGGAGACATTACCTGCCCGGACTGCCGTCTCCCTTTGTTCGTTTGCAATGGACTTGCCTTGTGAACTCTCCAGCAGGGATATCAAGGACCCCCTCTGACCACGAGTGAAGCATTTAGCACCCTACCCCTTGCTTTCAATAGTCTCTCTCTCTCTCTTTGCAACCTTGTCCTGTGACACACTACAGTTCCCCATTCAGAGTTTATTCAAGGATTTTCATCTCTGAAGGAGGTTCTCTGCCTTCTTGTCATGCTGCTGAGTTTCCTCTACTCCGGAATCTGCACTTATAGAAACCCCTGGTGTATACTGTCTCTCATTAACACAAAGCTTCAGTTTTACCTCAGAGAGAGTAAGAGTTTATTCTGGGGACAAACATGAATGACCATGTCCTCAAGCTGCCCTGAAAGAGATGTTCTGCTGTGGAAGTGGTTACATTGGATTTTATTAATTACAGAACAAAGAATGTCATAAATCATGGCATTTACTAAGCGTACAAGTGGGGGCCATTGGTGGGTGAGTTATATCAAAACAGAGAAAATTCAGCTATAGGCTTCAGACCCTGCCTGACAACATCAGCTTCTGCTTTGGTGGTGGTTGATACTCTTCTATGATATATTTCAATAAACATTAAGCCACACAGGGTGGTACATGATGAATAGCTTCCAATAGGACTAAAAATAGTCTAAAAGACTTTGGCCCTGGTCTGTCTTAACTTAGTCATCCATACGATCTTTATCATACTTTTCTTTTTACTAGAAACCTCCATTTAAAATCTGTTAGATGTATTTGGATACATACAATAATATTCTTTAATGCCCCCCAAATAACACTACTAGAACAAGGTAGAAATTTATTTTTCACAAACATATTGGGAGTGTACTGCCCAGCTTCAAGGGTGTTTCATGGAGCTCTCTTCCTGCCTCCACCCAGCTCTGGACTTCCCCTCTCAAGTTCAGCATCTTTCTTTTCAGATAGTGAGATTCAGGCCAGGACACATGGGGAGAATACTAGAACAGCAGCTTCTCCAGATGGGTTGTCACCCTCTGGGCATACTTTGGAAATTCACAGAGCACATGCCTGGTCACACTTCCTCGGAGAGGGTGAAGTGTGACAAAGGAAACCATCATCAAACAGAATCCCCTGTGCTCAGAGATCAGGAACCTGGATGCAAATGGAGGTGTAGTGGTACCAAGGCGAACTGTCCGTCCCTCACAGGCTCTTGTATTGGAACATTTTCCCCCATCTGGTGGCACTGTTCTAGAAGTCTAGAGAAGGTTTAGAGGCTTAGAAGATAGAACCTTGCTGAAGAAAGTGATCCACTGCGGTCGGGTCCATTCTCTGCTGTCTGCTTTCTAATCATAGATGTGGTAGAAGTCCCATGATATCTTGGCACCCTGCCACAATGAACTGCATTTTTTTTCTTATGCTGAAAGGCAATAAACAAACAAACAAAAAACCAACCAACAAAACAAACAGAAAATCCCCGCTCTTACACTTGCCTCATTTCTGGTCAGGTATTTGGTCAAGGCAAAGATAATGATTCCTATGGAAAGATGGAATAGCAGATGTCAGAGTAAATAAATGGTTTACTAACACACAGTTTATATAAAATGAACAGAACTATTTGCTGTTATATCTACCTTTCTTCTATCAGCTATTGGTGGTCTAGGATTTGGCTGTCATTTCTGGACTGACAGTCCTGTGTGTAATTCCCAGTAAGAGGTTAAGGAAGGTATCTGCTCCAATGAGCAGAGGAGTTCTCATAGAGGAGTTGAACTCAAAAGACAAGCAACAAGGACTGTCATGTGGAGAATCTTCAGTTCAAGGCCAGACCAGTCTACACCACGAGATCTTGACTCATAAAGATGCAAGAATAAATGGGCATGCCATCATGAGGTTAAAAAGGTGACCTAGCTCTACAAATTAACTCAACGAGCCTTTGCAACACACATTCTAGACTTCAGAAATAAATAAAGCCAGACATCTAGCCAAAGGTGTGACCCATAGTTCTAAATACTTCACAGAAGCAGCAGTGTCCCCATGAAGCCAAGCTACCATTAGAGAATCCCAGGCCACATGTTAAGTTCCAGGGAAGCGACTACTTTGTCAGCTGTTCACCTGTCTTGGCAGAGAGCCCTGTGTCACTTGCATCTCCTTTCTGTTCCCTAGACCCAGACAGACATCCACAAAGCCATAGAAAGGAGCTGAAGGATCTGCCTGTCACTGACATATTTAGAGACAAAAGCCAATCTTCCAGCGTACACTCATGAGCGTCTCAACATCAACCACCATGTTGCCTACCCAATGCAATGGGTTAATGTCTTTCAGTGGTGTCTGGTTTTACTCTCTACTTAACTGCCACCAACAGCTGCCAGAAAAGCAGTTCACTGCTGAGCTGAAGTCACCAATGAGGAGACACTTATGTATGATAAACACAGGGTTTTCTAGAGCAACATGGGGGCCGTAGGAATTAATGAGCACTTCACAACCTCGTGGTAACTCTCCCATGATCTGAAGTCTCCAAAATCCTCCAGCTGACTCATCTTATAGGATGACGTGGCCCAGACTCCAGGCTCTGAGTGTGCCTGGAGTTCTGAAGTAATCTGTCCTTTGTTTGAGATAGATTCCATTAAAATATCACAAAATTATTAAATTATTGAACTATTTAACCTATCTTGACACCATGAACAGTTAATGGTTTCAAAAAAATATACTGTATAAGAAAATGAGAACAGGACTTTTCAACTTTCAAATACTAAATCTGAAACCCCATAAACTCCAACTCCATATGACCCTTGTTTTAAATGTCCGCATTTATTGTCCATTTAAGGCTCAGAACAAGGCTTACTCCAGAGACATTTCGAGCTTGTCAAATATGTAAATTGTTTTTCAAACACTTTGGGGTTACCACAAAACCTAAATTGTTTTTAGCTAACCAAGCACTTTCTCTCCTTGGATTCAAAGGCTAACTTTATTTTACGTTTTTTTCAAGAAAATTTACTTCAGATGTTTCTGATCTGATGCACTTAAATAATTAAAATGCTGTTTTGAAAGAGCTGATTGGTGTGCAGAAAAGCAGGGACACTCTTGAGCCCTTTGTCTCAGCCTCAGTAAACATGTTTTCTGAAAAGCAGGAAGCCTTGCTGTGCCAAGAGTAAAACAACTGCCGTGAGACAGTGTGGTTGGAAGTCTGATTTCAGGGCAAATCCTGTACCATCCATGAGGAAAGGGGTGGACTCTGTGGAAATCTCTTCCCTCTTCTCTGCTTCCAGAGGCTTTGCCAGTGAAGCTTTCTGACCAGATGCTTTACCAAGGGCAGATGCTTGCGAAAGGGGAGCCAGGATGGCATTTTCATCTAGGACCAGAATGGGAGCTCCCAGACTGGCTGTGTTTTTGTTGATAATCTCATGATTTTTTTCCTTTTTGTTTGTTTGTTTGTGTGTTTGTTTTTTATTTCTAAGCATCACCAAGATGGTTTTGCAAGCTGAATCCAGTGAAGCATGGAAATAAGAATAGGTGTGGTGGTGCACACCTTTAATTCCAGGCCTTGGGAGGCAGAGACAAGTAAATCTCTCTGTGTTTGAAGGCCTATCTGGTCTAGACAGAAAGTTCCAAGCCAACCAAAGCTGCACAGAGAGATTGTTTCTAAGAAGGAGGAGGAGGAGGAAGAAAAAGAGAAAGAGGAGATGAAGGGAGGGATGAGGAAGAAAGGGAAGGAAAGGAGAAGAAGAAAGGAGAATCTTGGGGAGGGGAGGGAGGACAGGAAGAGAGGAGAGGACAGGAAAGAAGAAAGAAGAGGAGAAGAAAGTAGAGGAGAGGGAAGGGGAGGGGAGATGAAAAGGAGAGGAGAGAGGAGAGAGAGGAGAGAGAGAGGAGAGAGGAGAGAGGAGAGAGGAGAGAGGAGAGAGGAGTGTGAGGAGCGGGTTTGGCTGTGGCCCCAAGATGGCGCCCGGGACTGCCGCCAAGTCTAAAGGCTAACAACTGACTTCCTCATATCCCTCAAGATAGCTACATCCGTTAAACTGCACTGCACAGATGCACCACGATGAAAGATCAGATGATGTGATGAATGTAGTCCTGTGCCAATGAACTATGCCTACATGGAATAGGGTGATGGGGAGTGGACTAGAGGGTATAAAAGGGGATGGCCAAGAGAGGTCGGGGGATCTTTTTACTGCACATAGTTATGTTCCTGAATAAACTGCTTTGAGAAGGACATCAGTTTCATCACTTCTTTTCCACTGGTCAGAGATGGTAGTGACAGAGAGGAGAGGGAGAAGGGAAGGGAAGGGAAGGGAAGGGAATCGCTGGCTGCATCAACTGGTTTTATTTCAGTCTGTCCTGCTGAATAGGGGTCCTGTCAAGCCAACATAAAGGAGCCATTGGGAACTTAGTGCCTTGGGGGAACTCCATCAGATATACTATTATCTTTTTAGATCTTATACACTTGATACTCAATAGAGTATGTGACTGACATGTAGAGGAGGACCACTGAAGTCAGAATATTGGATGACAATGTTGCACCTAAACACATCATCACCTTCTGAAGATCCGGTGACTCTGAGATTTAGAAGATGCAGTCCAATAGACTCTCATGAGTTGCCTTGGATACAGGGACACTCATATCGTTGGTCCCTTGGGGTTTCAAGAGCTTCTTTTGTTAACACAGAGCAGTCTGGTTTTATGGTGAAGATACAATCACTTAGAATTCTTGCTGGAGGTGAAAATTCATTTTTCTGCTGACCAGATGCACCTTAAGGAACAAAGTTTATTCCAGCTCTGTTGCAGAGGGGATAAGAGGCTGCTGTGGCAAGGAAGTATGGCAGCCATCACAAGTTATGGCGCCTGGGGCAGAAACCTGAGAGCTCACAGCAGTAGAACAAACTGGAAGCACAGAGAGCAAACTGGAAGTGACACAAGCTTTTAATCTCAAAGTCTGCCTGCTGTGACACATTCCCCTTAGAAACAGCATCACAAACCAGGCAGGGGTGCCAAGCATTCAAAAATATAACCCTTAGAGGGGGAGTTCTCATTGAAACCACCACAGTAGGTAAGGGCTTGTCACTTTTTCTTGTTGCTATGACAAAATAACCCGACAAGAACAACTTACAGAAGAGTTTATTTTGGCACACAGTCTGAAAGCCCAGTCCTTCCTGGTGTGGAGGGCAGATGGCAGGTGTGGGGCATTGGGCTATGCACAGACAGGCTGGTCTCCAGTCGAACTGAGGTCTTGAACCCTGAAGGGTGATAATTCACCTACATGACATGATAGGCATTTCCTTATGCTCCTGGAACTCTGGCTCCTGCCTAAGTTACTGCCACCCCCCCCCCACAGTCCCCACAAGAGAAGCATGGCTAGAAGTCACATAAACAATGTCCCAAGCTTTTGACCTTCAGGCTAAACTCCTCCCCAGTTACCTAGCAACAATAAGATAGGACAGCATACTTTAAAAAGGGCTGTTCAGCCCCACCTCACTCTACTACTCTCCTCTTACCTCTCACCCCTCACTCTCACCCCCTCTCTCCTCTCTGTCTTCTCTCCTCTCTGTCTTCTCTCCTCTTTCCTCTCTCTTTGTCTTCTCCTCTCCTCTCTCCCTCTTACTCTCTAGCCTTTCCCCCCTCTATCTATCTATCTATCTATCTATCTATCTATCTATCTATCTATCTATCTATCTATCTTTTCTACCATCTCTCTTTCCCCCTGCCTTTCTATAATAAAGCTATAAAACCATTGACAGTCTCTGCTCATCAAGGCTGCGCTCACTCCCACCGGTGTTGGGAACCTCTTCCCTCATCCCTCTCTCCCATAACCCTGGTGGCTTTAGCAAGGTAGCTCCGGGTATACCAGGTCGGGAACCCCAGGTCGGGAACCCCAGGTCAGGATGCCCCTTAGCCACCCCCTGAAGAGTGGGTCAGAGGTTTGAATGCCCACCCAGAGATGAGTGGATAGTGTATGGCAGCCCTCTCATGCCTGACTGACCAGAAAATAGGTAAAACTCTGGCAGGGTGTGGGTCTCCCCTTCCCCCTCTTCCCATGACCCCCCTTTTTAGTTCCCGACAGGCAGGAATCTGGGGGAGGGGTGCTGGGTACATTATGTCTAGCGTTAGGAGGCAGAGGTTGATGGCTACAGTGCTCAGCTCATTTTTTTCTTTGAGTCAATCTGGGACCCAGTCCATGGAATAGTGCCACTCTGTTAGAGTATGTATTCCTACTTCAGTGAAACCAGTCTCAAGAAACTCCCTCCCAAATATGCTCAGTGGTTGTCTCTAAGGTGACTCTAGATCTTTCAAACTGATAGTATATGATGTCACTGGGCCTGGGCCTAAACAGTACCTTTGCATCCTGGCGTTTGCCTTGGTGTTGAATTCAGTAACACAGGCAGCCGTAGATGGCTCTGTCCGTTGAGCTAGATAGACATAGAGCTAGAACTAGAACCCAAGATCTTTGATTCTTAGTAAGAAGACGCATTGGTTTCTATTCTCTGAATTCAACTCAATTTCTACTGCAGGACCTCTAACTCAGATGTTTACGACTCTCACTTGCACATAGGGCTTGCCTGTGTCGATCCCTTTATCACAGGTTGGCAGTGGGTTGATTTCTCAATACCTGAGCAACAGCAGTTGACTGCCCCTTAGAAACACAACTGAAGACAGAAAGACATCCCAGGATGCTTTGGATTTTCTGATTTAGGCCTGGATGGAGGACTGTGATATAGAGATGCCCAGGAGGGAACAGAGTGAAGCCTGAACCACAGGAGCAAGTGGTAAAGACAGTGTAGATGGAACCACAGGGTCACTAAAACATTGCCTTGATTGGTTGTGTTTTGCTTCATTAAAAAAATATAGCAACAACAACAACAACAACTATCCACATTTTTTCAAAACACACGAGTAAAACTTTGGATAGCTTTCCTCAAAGGCAACCTAGTGAGAGCTTGGCAGAGCCTCTGCTGTGGGGGGTTGGTTTAGATAAACAAAGGCCTTGGGGAAATGTGTAATCTAAGCTTCTCCCTATGGTCCACTCCAGCCAGCATTTTAGCTGCCAATAAGTAGACATGCTTTTGGATTCCAAAAATAAAATGTGATTATACCCTCACTACCCTAGTCTACCCTGACCATTCTACGGGCCATCACATGAAGAAAAGGAGCGATGTGTTTTGTGGTAGTGTTTTTGGTAAGTTACCATTTAGAAAAACTCTTGAGTGTGTGCTGTCATGGAGAGGCTGGCTGCTGAGGGCAGACAGTGACCACCTAATAGAGCCTCTGAAAGTGCTTCTCCTGCCAGGGACACATGGCTTTCATTAGAAAAAAGCTGGCTATCTATCTTTCTGACCCTGGAGTTCCCTTTCATTGTGATGTATATGTATTTGATACTTCTTTCTAGATTGGGCATGAAGGTAAGGAAGGAATAAACACAGAAAATTTGGGACATTTTCTATACCTGTGACAGGGAACACAATCTTGTGTCCATATAATGAAGGTCTTGGAAATGTCATTATGTCAGTACATTTCCTGTTACTATAACAGAATATCTGAGACAACACAATTTATAAAAGAAAAGTTTATTTGGACTTTGGCTATGGAGGCTGGCAAGTTCAAGGGTGTAGCAGTAATGTCTTGTTGGGGTGTCATAACATGGCAGAAGGCAAAAATGAAAACAGGTTTGTATAAAAGAAGCAAACCTTGAGACCCACATGCAAAGGCATTAATCCCCATGAATGGACAAAGCACACCTTAAAATCTCCACTTCTTAACACCAGACAAGAGCAATTAAATTTCAGCATGAGTTTTGGAGGGTGAAAACCCTATTCAAGTTAAGCTTCATGATTTTTCTGAAGTAGTCATAACTATAAGAAGATCTAGCATCTTCCTTTCAGACCCCTGGTCTGCCTTCCTCGCCAGATTCACAGTCCTCCCGATCTACTCAGGGGGCCATCTTGTCCCAATTTACAGGTACCTGCTAACTTTTAGAACTGGAAGTCTTTCAGAAGCCTTCATACCAATAAAAGCCTCTTCCTTGAAATTAACAGAAAACTAAGGAAAGAAGGGAGGGAGGGAGGAAGAGAGGAAGAGAGGGAAGGAAGGAGACATCAAGCCACCCTTCACTCATGCAGACACCATTTGGGATTCTCCAGGAGAGAAAAGTAACTTCTTTTAGCCTACAGAAGTTATGGTGAATTATAGGCTTATACTTTTTTTAAAGCCTACTTTAACAAGGGTTTTTAAACACTTAACCTTTCTTCTAGCCCACCATCCACCAGAGGCAGTGGAAAAGGAAAGGTTACTTCTGTAGGCAATTACAATCTTCATTGTAAGATAGCAGCAGTTCAGTTCACACGAATAAGCAGCTGCAGCTCCATCCACTTGTAAGCACCATTCACAAATTAGCAACAGCAGTTTGATCCACACCAAACCTTGCACTCTGCCAATTGGCCAGAATCTGTGCAGAAGTGACAAGAAGCTGACAAAGCGTCACGAGAAGAAAGGGTTTTGTGTGTGTCTGTGTGTGTGTGTGTGTGTCTCTGTGTGTGTGTGTGTCTGTGTGTGTGTGTGTGTTTCTCTCTACAAAATCACAATAATGATCAGGTTAGAAGGCAAGGAAAACCAATGCCACAGTGTCATCAGCACAGACCAGTGTCAGCAAAATCCAAGGAAGACCAGCAAAGAGTAGCAAGACGAACCAATGCCACACTGTGTCAGCCACTGTCTGTTGTGTTATATTTATGCCCTTTCCAGACATTATGCGTCCACTCAAGCATCTGCTCTAGCAAAACATCACATGCCCCTTTTCCAGGCAGCTTCCAGAAAAATACCACGTGTCTGTTCTTCACATAAAATCCTCCCATGAGTCTGCTTCTGCAAAATATCCCTTATAAGGCAGTTTCCAGAAAAACATTATATGTCACAACCAAGTCTCCAAAGAAACCAGGAACTTCCACTTCGGTGAATCCTAAGGGCAGTATATCGTAAATGATTTTGAGAATCCTGTATTCAGTATAACCTGTGCCACACTCCCTCATTGACTTTTTAGTGGTGGGGTTGAACTTAAGGCCTGACACATATTAGGCAAAAACTCTACCAATGAGCTTTATCTTCAACCCTGATTCTTTGTTCTCTGTTCACATTCTCAAAGTTAATTTTCTTCTAAACTAATGGTATTAGTGAGCTGCTCAGGTCTGTCTCATTCCCATCTCCATGGCTGATACCATCTCCTCTGTCTGACCTTTCTGTTTTCTTCCACAATGACCTATGTGATGATACTGATCTCACTAGATCGGCTAAAGTACCATTACATCTCATGATCTTGATTTTAATGATGTCTGGGAAAAAAAAAACCCTGTTTTTAGTTTATAATACATCATATGGAAGAGATTTAGACAGTAGCACCCAGACTTCCTTGGGATCATTGTTCTATCTCCCACAGGAGAACAAAGGCTAAAAGTGGAAGGAGATGATGAACAATCTCATAGGTCTCTTCCTTACTGTCAGGCAAGATTCCCTGGAAGAAGCCTTCTCTGCCTATAAGATGCGCTAACGCTCCCCACAGACATTGTAAGTTCAGAGTTCCAGAGATTCCCTCCACAGCTTTAAGGAGGGACCAAAGGGTCTATAAGGGCTCCAGAAGACAGCTGGGTATGCTTTCTAAGTTAGACAACTGAATTGGGCACACAAAAGAAAGAAGAGGGTTCAGCTTGGGGGCTGGTACATGAATGGGTCCCTGTGTATCTGAAGAGCACCCTTTTAACCTTGTGAAGGGCAACACTGGACTCGGTGTGGGCACAGATGACAATGTTGTATTTAAACAAGTAGCTCTGGTGAATAATTTGATTAAAATTTTCCAGAGTTATTTTATATTATAGACAGAAACTTAAATGCATAGGTCTTAACAGAAACCAAAGTGCACTAAACAGCAACTTGGCCACCTGGGGCCTTGTCTTCCTGTTTTATATCCTCACATCCAAGCCTGATTGCAATGCTTCTCATGAAGGACTTTAGTGTGAAAGAAACCCAAACCACACTTAGATTGGCAACTTTCCTCCTGCTCTATTTATGTTAAAATAAAGTCGATTCTTGCCACAGGCCTAGGTGCCAAAGTGACAAGAGCCAAGTTATCAGTTTCACTTTGCCCATTTCCACAAAGAGAAAGAGAAAAAAAGATAAAGGCTGTGTGTGTGTGTGTGTGTGTGTGTGTGTGTCTGTGTGTCTGTGTGTCTGTGTGTGTCTGTGTGTGTATGGGTGTGTATGGGTGTGTATGGGTGTATGGGTGTATGTATACATATGACAGCATAAGTATGTGCAAACCCACAAATTTAGTAAAAACTGGATTCTAGACCTACTTTTATAGCAGTAGTATTTTGCTCATGATGGTGGGGAAGATAAAGAAATGGGGGAAAATTGTCATTGGCTTGAAGACAGATTGGTGAGGGGGGGATTCACAGTTTTTAATTTTTATTCTGAAGGACATAGTCAGTGATTTGGTCAAGGCCACAAAAGGATGTCAAATAATGCTGATACATGAACCTTGAAAAATCTACCTTTTATTTTTGTAGAAAAAGAGAGGAATTTGAAGTAAAGCTTCAAAACTTTCATTTCCACCCCTACCCCCACCCAACCTGCCGAAGAGGAGTTCTCTCCAATCACTGCTAAGCGTGACTTGGCAAAGCTCAACTGCCAAGTCTCCTTCAAGACTGGTGCTCATTACCGAGAGACACCTTTTTAGCTTTCTCTGGGGCAGCAGCCATCTTCCCACATCTGGGCTGCTCTCTTTCCTCCAGGCAGCCCCGGTTCCTTTAAGGACAGCACTGAAAATCTGCAGTTCTGACTCCCAGGCAGCAGCAAAATGCCATACTCCCAACACTCCACCACGCTGCTGAGTTCTCCATCACTGCAGAATTGCATGATGAAACACAAATCTATAACCTCTGGGTAGCTCAGAGAATCAGTTCACACAGAAGAATCTTATAGGCCTGCAACTAATAAAAAGCAACCCCCACCTCATGCTTATAGCTGGAAAAATACAGCCAAGGGAGGTGAGTAAGACAAACACCGCATCTGTAGGAAAGCTGCTGTCACTGAAGACGGCAGGGCTGCAGAGGAACACCAAACGCATATTTCCATTGCACTCCATCAAGATATTTAATAAAACTGCCATGCTGGCCACGTTACCCGGCTACTTCAGAATTGTTTTCACGGTAACTCAGCAGGAAACCAACATTTGAACCCACCAATCTTTGGAGTCACAAATTCAATTTTAAACTTTTTATTTAAAAAGCCTTGAGAATATCTATCACTCCAGGCAGATGGATGATAATAACATTGAATTTTATGAATTATTACTTTCCAATCAAGGGTGACAGACTCACTTATATGAACAGGGAGAGACTTTTTCATAAGCAGCCACATTCTGTCCAACTTCTCCTGATTCTATTTTGCCAAAGAAAGGAAAAGGATATTACATTTTAAAATAAAATTCTTCCAAATAAAATCCCAGCAGCGCGTAGCTCCAGAGAGTTCTTGTGGTGCCTTTGGGTTGTACATGCTGGGGTTGTATGTCACTCACAGAAGCTCAAGTCTCTCCATTTTGGGCTGAAACAGCTGGAGTCTCAGATCTGAGTCATTTGGACCCAACACAGCATGGGGACTCCAAACCAGAACAGTGTTCTCTCAGCCCACTGTAACTTCTCATTTTTTTTATCTCAGCTTGCACACAAAGAACCAACTCCTCACAGCTGCCAATCATGAAAACGCAGCTGCACCCACAAACTGGATACCAACCAGGTCTTTACCAATGTGTTTAAAGGGTCACTGCAAAGAGAGGTTCTGGGTTCTTGGCACCCAGTTCAGTTCCTTGGTGGCTTTGATTCAACCATGTTCACAAGGGAGACCCTTAGAGATACTCAGTTTCCTGTCTCAGCTGAACCAGATACATCTTAAATAAGAAAGATGCAGACAGAGGACTATAGACCTTCTGCTCTCGCTCCATATACTCCACGCCCACTGATTTTAAGACAGGACCATGGGTCTGAAGTTTGCTGAGCAAATAAAAGACAAAGAGAATTGTAAATTAAATGGCTTAAGACAGGCTGTTTCTTAAAATCCTTTAAAAATAATTTATAAGTATTTCTTCAACTATAAATAACTGACAGGTTCATTACAGAGAATACTTTAACAGTGACATGCTGATTATAAATAGTGCTTATCTGTAGGTCTTCCATGACCCCCTAGGAGGAAACTGCTGTCTCTGCATACTGAGTTCAGCTTACTCAGTATGTGAAAAGGCAGTAAACTCTTAAGGTTTAAACATGGTTTATTAAAACACGTGTCTCACAAAATTGGGTTGCCTCGCCTCCATTAGTCTGGAATAGTAAATTTTTTACTGCAATCCTCAGGGCATATGTATTCCCAGACTGTTAACTCATTAAAGGATCTGTGGTGAGTTACTTAACCTCTCCTAGTCTAGATTTACTCTTTATGGAAATAGTGGTACTCATTTGATCCATGAGTTGATGCACACAAACTCTCTGGGAAGCATAGAACACAGGGGTTCCCCAGTAAATGATAGTTACCCCTCAGCAACTAGGAGATAGAGAAATTGGTTGATGTTGTCATAAGCCAAGTTAGAATCCTACAGATATTTGAACCACGAGTGTATATTGAATAAAGTAATTTTGTTACTAAATTGGTGTACACACACATAGTGTGTGCCCCAAGAGGTTAAGTTCAGTTATATATCCTTAAGAAGCCAATTAAAACAGCCAAATTAACAGTATATGGCAGGAAAAGGAGATTTACTCAATGGGGCCACACCGGAAAGAGGGGCAATGAGACCCAGTGACCCCCTCATCCATTTTCAGGGTTGTGAAATAGGGCCAAAGTAATGGAAGGACAGATACATGTACATCTATGCAGTTCAAGGCGACATGAACTTGTCTACCACTGATCATCATTGTCTGGGCTTTAGTGTCATCTTGTAATATAGTCTGACAAATTGACAAGTTGTAAATCTCTTTCTGGGAGTAGCTTCTCCTGCACCTGGTACATTTTCGTTTCTGCCGGATGATTACTGTTTGACAATAACCCAAAAGGGACTGTCTACAAGTCAGAAGTAGAAAAAGAAGGATCCATTCGGCAGAGACTCCAAATAATCAACAGGTTGAGACCTGTGGCCAGGCAACACACACAGTGGAGTGGAATGCATGTGTTACCACTGCCAATGACAGTGCAATGGTGCCAGGGCCATGTCATTTGTAAAGTTCCTCCATTTGGTTAAATGGTGACAGTTTCCTGAAACCACAGTAATTACCGTTCCCAGAACTAAAATAACTGTTTTCCTAGATTCTTGCCATTTCCCTTGCAGACCCCAGGTAATGGTTGACCACGAAAGATGCTTGTAAGCCACCAACATTCTTTTATTCATACCTCACCTCCTCCAGTCACTCCTGGCAATGCTAATCTCTGACCCAATGAGGAGGCTTTTGACATCCCTCAATCTTCATCCCCCTTGTAGCTCCCCATGGGGGACAGTAGTCTCTGACTCCCTGACCTAGATCCTCCTCCCAAGGCTATCTTAGATTGAACCTCTTTTGTTGTAGAAGTCGCTCATTTCCTTGTCTCTCTTTGCTTTTGTAAATCTTTCTTAAATCTTCTACATGTGGACCTATGGAGACATCCAAGAGTCAAATAACAGCCCAGAACAGTGCTGCACAATTGTAGTCTTAATATGAGGGAGTTGGAGGTACAAGGGTCAGGAGTTCAAGACCAGACTGGAGTACATGCCACTTACTTACAACTCCCTAAAGAACCAAACAATAGTTAGGCATAATGCTGTTGCATGCCTATTATCCCAGCAGTTCGGAGGCTGCAGAAGGTAGATTATGAGTTTAGGGGCACATAGTGAGAACAAGATAGAGATGGCAGAGGAAGAGGCAGAGGCAGAGGCAGAGGCAGAGGCAGAGGCAGAGGCAGAGGCAGAGGCAGAGGCAGAGGCAGAGGCAGAGGCAGAGGCAGNGGCAGAGGCAGAGGCAGAGGCAGAGGCAGAGGCAGAGGCAGAGGCAGAGGCAGAGAGGCAGAGGCAGACAGACAGACAGAAGCTGTGGTATCAATGAATCTTTATTGAGTTATTTCTATACACCAGGTACAACACCACATTTTGCTCATTCTGCTGTGGAAAGAGATCTAGTAGGACATGACTCCTTTCTGTTTATAAATCCAGACAGTAGAGAGTACTGTTGTTAATTCAGTATTAACCCTTAAATTCATGATTCTACTTCTACCTTTACCTGAGCTGCTCCAATGCACAAAGGTTCCTTCTGATGCCTCTCCTTGCCTAGAAGGAGCTACATTGTGCAAGCTACTTTTACAATAAAGATAGCCATCTTTAGGTAAAGGGTTTTTTTTTTCATTTGCTTGATTGGTACTTGTGTGTGTGTGTGTGTGTGTGTGTGTGTGTGTGTGTGTGTGTGTGTGTGTAGGTCAGAGGACAACCTCAGGTATTGGTTCTCTCCACCTCCTTGTTGAAACAGCATCTCTTCTTGTTTACTTCTGCAAGTGCCAGGGTGCCAAGCTACCTGACCTATGACCTTCCTAGGATTCTCTTGTCTCTACTTTCCTTCTTGAGGTAAAGGCACTATGATTATAGGTCTACACTACTGCACCCTTCTTTACATTGGACCTAGGATCTGAACTTAGGGTCTCATGCTATTAAAGATAATGTTTTACACTGAGCCTTCTCTCCAGTCCTGTTTAATCAGGCTTCTCTTGAACTTTTGATTCTTGCTGGGATTATAAGCTTGCCGCACCATCCCTGACTACAGAAAACTGCAGCCCAGGCTAGACCCTGGTTTGTTCTCCTTCCCCCTTATTGAATTATGATTACCAGGAAGTTTCACCACAGCCAGCCAGGCTCTATTTCTTAAAGTGACCTCATAGAACCCTCCACAGGTCTGCTCAGAGGGAATGCTAATTTGAACTCCTTAATAACATGACACATTAGCATGAGCTATTTTTTTTTGAACTATAACAATTCCCCTTTCCTAATAATTCTCCTCTTTCTCAGTCTTGCCCTCTCTTACTGACAATATTCCTAGCTAAGCTGCTTAAACCATTCCACTGAGCTCCCACACACTATGACCAGGGAATCCTAGCACTCCTTTGAAGTTTAAATGAGAAAAAAAATGGAAATCTCTTGGATTGGTGGACATAGTGAAGGAGCCATAATCATTAGTTTCATTATTGTGATTATTTTTAAATACGTCACTACCGCTTGTAGTATTGCCTTGCTTTACGAAGACCCTTGAGGTTTTTAAGAGTGAAGCAACTCTGTGTACATCTTAGAATCTCTTTAGCAAATATTGGTGCACTATTCCCTCAACAATGCCAATGGGCTTCTGCTACTAAAAAACTATTGAACACTACTCTGAAAAATTTAATGTTAGATTTTTTTTTCCCCTATGAAATTGCTGTATATTTTGAGCAATCCAGTTACCATCATTACCTTCCGAAGCTACAGGCTATTCAGCTAAATATAAATTTCAGATGAACAAACTTTTATCAGAGTATAAATATAGTTCATGAAAACACTAAAGTTGTTGTTTATATGAAATTCAGTTGATGCAGTTGACTTGAATTTTTGTTTTGCTAGCCCTGAATTCCTTTCAAAGCCTTGGTCTCTTGGTCACAGACACAGTAGCCATCTTGGATGTGGCGGGTGACTTCAATTGTTCATCTGAATAGAAAATGGCTGACATAAAAAAATAATAATAATAATACTTGTGGGTGTGTCTCTGAGAGCATTTCCATAAAGGATCAAGGAGACCCATCCTGAGTGGGCAGCGCTGTTCACATATTAGGGGTGGTACCCAGGTGGAATAAAAGAGGAGTAAGAAGGAGGCCAGTTAATATGTATCCCCCCTCTCTCTGCTTCCTGACCACACACTCCGGCCACCATGATGCCACCATGATGCCTTGGTTCCAGCTGTTCAGAGGGATAAGTCTTGGAAACCATGATCTGAAACAAACCCTTCTCCTTTAAGTTCATTTCTCTTAAGTATATGTCAATGACAAAAACATTAGTCAGTGTTCCCATAACCTCACAAAACACTTGCTAAAAGACACTTATCAATAGAAGGTTAATATTCTGCAGTTACCTTCACTGGGCAGGGGGAAGGGGATGCAGCAAATCCTATTCTCTCCTACAAGTTTGCATTATACATTAAATGCCACTAAAATCTTGGGGCAGGGTGTTAATTTTGTTTACCTGTGTTCACATTGTCTGTGTACAGAATCTATCCTTTTTTCATCTGTTAAAACCCTTTCTAAGACTTACATGATGTCTGCAAAGAAATACTTCAAATTCAAAGTATTAACGGACTGGAAAAGACCCTCAATGCAAACTTTACTCACAGTAAACTTTAAGATTTAAAAAAAAAAGTAAAAAATTTAAGATAAATCACCAGACAGAGAACATTTAGAAGATAATCCAATTTTTAAAAGGTGTACAAAAATAAAGGCCAATTCTTCAACAAGCATAACATTTATTAACACATGTACTTAATAACAGAGTTCCAAACCATAAACCAAAGCCAGCTCTGAAGTGAGACATTTTAACATTGATTACTAATAGCTGGTGATTTTAATATCTGACTTTCAATAACAGACAGATTAAACCGGCCAGAAGGCAAACAAGAAAACAAACACTTGAATTAACTATAAATCTAAGCGACCCTACCTGGTATCTGTAGAACACATATGTAACACATGTAAAACACATGTAATAGCACAACATGTTCTTAAATGCACATGGGGTGTTATCCATGGTGTACAGATACTAGGCTCAAAAACTGTGGGTTTTTTTAATTATTTTACATTTATTTATCATTGAGTGTCTACTATTGTGCCACAGTGTGTGTGGAAATCAGAGCACACTTGAAAAAGCTGATCATCTAAGGTTAAAAAAAAAAACAAAATTATAACACATGTGTTCTCTAACCACAATGGAATGACATTAGTAACCAACAGCAAGAGGAAACTTGAAAAATACACAAATATATGAAAATCCAGCAACATAATTTTAAATAATGAGTGAATCAAAGGAGAAATCACAAGGTGGATCAGATATGCCACGAGATGGGTGAGAACAGAACATCAAAGGGTGGGGTGAAGTTCAGGGGCAAAGTATTTATGAGCACAAAAGAATCTGAGTTCAATGCCCCTCCAGAGAAAGAGAAAGAGAGGAAGAGACAGAGGCAGAGAGACAGAGACAGACAGACAGACACAGAAACAGAGACAGACAAAGAGATAAGAGACAGAGACACAGAAACACACAGACACAGAGACACATAGAGAGACAGAGACAGACAGACACAGAAACAGAGACAGAGGGATAGATATAGACAGAGGCAGAGAGAGGGAGGGGGGTGTACATAAAATACCAGAACATTTATGGAGGATTAATAGCAAGAAATGACTGTAAAAATATCTTTTTGAAAATTACATCAATTTTGAAAAATAATCTTAAATAAAATAAGTAAATTTTATACTAGAAAACACACACACACACACACACACACACAAAACTGAACACAAACTCAATTAATAAAAAATAAAATCAGCTGGGCAGTGGTGGCACATGCTTTTAATCCCAGCACTTGGGAGGCAGAGGCAGGCGGATTTCTGAGTTTGAGGCCAGCCTGGTCTACAGAGTGAGTTCCAGGACAGCCAGGGCTACACAGA
>NC_034597.1:53034543-53035613 GCF_900095145.1 Mus pahari | reverse complement strand
TCCAGGACAGCCAGGGCTACACAGAGAAACCCTGTCTTGAAAAAAAAACCCAAAAAACAAAACAAAACAACAACAAAAAAAAACAGAATGAAGGAAATAATGAATGATAAAGGAAAAATAGAGGAAGCGTGGATGATAGGGACAATCAGTAGCAGTGAAACTGAGTCTTTTCACAGATCAGGAAAATTGATGATCCTGCCCTAAAATGGTTAAGAAAAGAGAGAAACAAAACCAGTTACTAAAATTAGGGATAAGAGAGATTAAATACTACTAACCTCAAAGAAATGATAAACTCTTACATGGACAAGAAAATGGGATGCAGTAATGTTTTGTATAGCTGGTGGCAAACATTCTTAGCTCCTAAATGGACTCAGGAAGAAATAAAAAATCTGAAATGAACCATACAAGTAAGAGACCAAGTTAGGAAGAAAAGACAAAAGAAACCCAACCAGGTGGCCACACATAAATGCTATAAAGTGTTTAACAACTAGGACCAATCGTTTAGAAATTTTCCAGGGGAAAAAAAAACCAAGCTGTTATATAAGGGTAGTGACATTGGGTATTAAAACAAGTCAAAGACATTTTAAAAAATAAGTAAAAGTCAATATTTCTTATAAATATATTAAAATTAACAAAGCTAGTAGCACAATTCAGTGTACAATATTTTTAAAGGGTTATAAAAAATCCTTTATCCCTGATCAACTATAATTTATTCCTGGAATGCAAGGTTGGCTTAACATACTAGGGATGAATGCTATATACCGTATGTCGTGGTTTGAATGAGAATGTGCCCCCATAGGCTCATGTATTGAAATTCTCAGTCCCCAGTTGGTGGAACTGTTTGGAAAGGATTTGGAGGTGTGGCCTTGTTGGAGGAGGTGTGTCACTGTATATGGGCTTTCAGGTTTTAAAGCCTCAGACATTTCCAGCTAGCTCCTCCTCACCTCTCTCTCTCTCTGCCTCAGGCTTGTGGATGGGATGCAAGTTCTCAGCTACTATCCCAGTGCAATGGCTGCTGCCTGTTGCCATGTTCCCCACCGTGATGGCCATGGACTCTCTCTCTCTCTCTC
>NC_034597.1:53029749-53034532 GCF_900095145.1 Mus pahari | reverse complement strand
CTCCCTCTCTCTCTCTCTCTCTCTCTCTCTCTCTCTCTCTCTCTCTCTCTCTCTCTCTCTCTCTGAAGCCGTGAGCCCCCAAATTAAATGCTTTCTTCTGTAAGTTGTCTTGGTCATGATGTTTTGTCACAACAATAAAACAGAAACTAAGACACTACATTCATAGACAGAAGGAAAGGGTCAATGTGATAGACACATGAAGCATCTGATTACATCCACAATACAAATTATTCATGTTATAATATCCAATACGTTAGCATAGAAAGGAACACTCTCATTCTGGTTTACACCAAAGAAATATAAACAGTTACTGTTACACTTCATAGGGCTGGAGAGATGGCTCAGTAGCTAAGAGTTCCGGCTGCTCTTCCTGGGACCTGTGTTTGATTCCCAGGACCCACATTTTGGTTCCCAACTGCCCATAACTCCAGTCTCAGGGGAGCCAGTGCATTCTGTGGGCACTGCATCCATTGTCGCACATGTATAATGCAGACAAAAAGCCCGTACTCATAACATAAAATAAAGGAGAAAATATAACATTACGCTTGATGCTAGAAGTTGAAAACCTTCCTCGGACTGGAAAATAGGTTTTTCAACATTTTTCTGGAGGTTTGACGCACAGCAATAGTGGAGAAAAATATACTTCAAAACACCACACTAGAAATGAATAAATACGTGTATCCGTGTTTGCTTAATTTGAAATAGGACATGCTAAAGAAACCACAAAACTCTATCGTGGTCAAAAGCTGGTTCAGTGGCCTTATGGCTGCAGAGACTATGGAGAGAATCATTTACAGTTTTCTATACCTGCAGTGCATACTCAGGAAATAACATTAAGAACATTTTATTTATATCATCATTTAATAAAAACTTAGAAATAGATTTAACACGGTAACTTACATACAAGGAAACTGCAAAACACCACTCAGAGAAAGAGCATAAGTAATGTTAAACTGTCTGTCCTCATGGACTTGGAATTCCATGCTATAACTCTGTGCCCATAGATCCTTCCTTGTTCTTTTACCAAAACCTCAGCTGCCTTTTCACAAAAAAAGTTTCAGACAATCCGAAGGTTCAGTTGGAAATTCGACAGTCATTCTGATCAACAGATAGGATTGAGATTCAGAATGTACACACTTAGTTTTGATAAAGAGATGAAGACAGTTCAGTAAGGATAATGCCATGCTTACAGAGAATTGGAGCTGAAACAGTAGAACATACTTGAAGGTGGTATTCCCTCTTACCATGTTCAAATGCTAAAATGAGATAGTCCCAGCGTGCACGTGGATCTAAAGGTAAGGATGGATGCCATGAGATGCCGAAGGCATCACAGCTGTAAAATGTCGTGTCCCGGGACTCAGCAAATGAGTTCTTAGATGTGATGCCAGAAGCCTAAGCAACAAGAGACCGAGATATTTGGACTTGATTAATAATTAAAAGATATTTTGTTTTAAAGAATATTTCAAAATAATAAAAATAACCATAGAATATTTAAAAATCCATAAATCACATACCTGGCAGGAGTCTAGTATTGGATATAGAGGGAAAATGACTGCAACTCGACAATAAAGAGACAAATTTCCTAATTAAAAAGAGACAGGGGATATAAATAAACATTTCTCCAAAGAAAATGTGCAAATGGCCAAAAAGCACCTACAAGAAACCCATAGTCATTAGCAAAATGCAAATCAAACCACAGAAAGATTCCACTTCATGCAGGATGATGTAGTCACTCTGGAATAGTTGAGTAGTTCCCTCTCTGGTGACTGGCAGTGAGTACGCGCTCTCCTTCACGAGTGATAAAAAGACTCGGTTCTCCGAATGTTAAATATCGAGTAACAATATGCATTAGCATTTCACTGAAGGGAATTTAAGATGCAAGATAAAAAAAATGTATGCATGAATATTCATCACAGCATTAATTAAAATAGCTAAAAGGTAAACACAATCTAAATGCCCATTAACTAGTGAATAAATAGGCTGCAGTGATGTATTTAGACAGCGGAATATTATTCAGTGGTAAAAAGAACAAAGTTCAGCTGCGGCACGGGTGAGCCTTGAAGACTGTAAGACAGGGAGGGAAGCCAGATGCAACAGGCAGGCACACAATCGCTCCATTTTATAGAATGTCTGAAGCTGGCAAGCTCATGCCTGAATGCCTTGCACTGTTTACCAGGGGCAGGGGAGGGCTGAGGGGGACTGGTGGCTAATGGTACAGGCTTCTGCTTGGAGTGGTGAAAATGTCTCAGAATCTGACAAGGCACAGGAGTGATCCTTTCAAATAAATGATCAGTGTGCAAGAGTTGTATCTCCACTAATAACGACATATCATTACAAATACGCATATTAAAACATCTTGCACACAAGATTAATGAGACGTGGTGAGTGGCCCTAGGCCAAAGATTAGAGTCTTCTAGAAAACAAAGGGAATCACAATTAGGGACTATCCACAATTAGGGACTATCGAAGCCAAGCCCTCATGCTTCCCAAGTGAACAGCAGGGGGAGCCCTCGGTAGCAGAGAGAACTGCAAAACTAATATTTATGATAATAAAGCTAATAGCTTTTGTTCATAAAAAAAAATAACTGAAACAAAAAACAAATAAGGTTACAAACGCCACTAACAAACCCACTATCCTGGCAATCGCTTGTCGTTCCATTTGTGCCGATCCCTGCATGAGT
This sequence comes from Mus pahari, assembly GCF_900095145.1. Taxonomy (NCBI): domain Eukaryota; kingdom Metazoa; phylum Chordata; class Mammalia; order Rodentia; family Muridae; genus Mus; species Mus pahari. The sequence goes on along the minus strand of NC_034597.1, from coordinate 53,031,851 downwards.
GGCACGTACCCACGGGTGGACATACACAGGCATACATGAAGAGCCCAAGCCACGTGGCTTTGAAGCCTCTTTGGTTTCATCTCATACTAATTTTATATTTCTTTCAAATCTTTGACTCTTCTTGAGAATGTAATTTTCTGCAACCTGTAACTGTGCTGTAATTCCTCAAACACATTTTGATACATTTCTTGTTATAAATAACTCTACAATAAAGTCCCCGAACCAAAACCCTTAAATATCCTTTTGTTTTATTTTTGTTTGTTTTGTTTTGTTTTTTTAAAAAAAAACTTCCCTCGGGATAGATTCATTGCAGAGGAACTTTGATGTGAGCCTGCATTTACAACTTTAAGATTTTGGAATTTTGGATATGTAACTGTATTTCAGCCCTAAAATCTCACATTTCCTCTTGAGGTACATGAGAGTTTCCTCATTCCTGACTCTAAACAGTTGTGTGTGTGTGTGTGTGTGTGTGTGTGTGTGTATGCCTATGTGTATGTCTGTGTGTACATGTCTGTGTGTGTATATGTGTCACTGTGTATGTTTCTGTATTTGTGAACATGTCCCCATGTGTGTCTTTATATAGATATCTGTGTGTGTACATGTCTATGTGTGTCTGTGTGTGTATGTTCCTGTGTGTGTCTGAGTGTGAGCATGTCTCTGTGTGTATCTGTGTATTGTGCATGTAGCTGTGCATGTACATGGAGTCCAGGAAAGCGTGTTGGGTGTCCTCCGATATCACACTTGGCATAGTCTTTTGAGGCAGGTCTCTCCCAGCAGCCCGTTTCCTCAGCTTTGCAGAGCTGGGGTTACATCCAGCACAGACTCCAACTGTTCCTAGGTCCTGGATGCAAAACTGTAGTCCACACCATTGCACGGGAGCATCTTAACCACTGAGCCTTTTGTATAGCTGCTGTTCATCTGATCCTCTACCTAAACATATAATTACTGGATTTTCCCTACCTTTAAATTATGCCCTAATTCTATAGACACTATCTTCTTTCCATTATATTTTAAACAAACACTGGACTTTATTTTTTCAATGCTTATTGTCTAATTTTTCCACTTATACAATTTATTTCTTGTAAATAATAAAATTTTTTGTTTAAGATATTAATATTCTAGTTGCTGATTCCTGGAAGCTCCCTCTAAGTGAGCCGTGCTGACTGTGGCCTTAGGTGTGGCGCTCTTCCTTTAGGTAATTTTTGCCTCATGAGTTTTTTTTTTTTTAAGTTTGACATATAAATGGTTTTAATTTTGGTATAAAACTTATCTGTCTTCTTTCATAAATCCTTCCCCACTTTTCTCTTATAACTATTCTCCAACATGAAGAACTGATGAAACTTTATCATAATTTTCTCTTCTCTCAGCTTTTAAATTCTAATTATTCAATTCATCAAGAATTTGTTTGGGGACATGATTTGGACCCCTTTCTATCCTCAAAAAATGAATTACGCCAGCATTATTCATCAGAGTAAACTTCAGCTTCATCCAGCAGTCTGAAGCCGCTTTATTATAATAAATTTTGGCCTACATTTGAGTTGCTGAGGGACTTGACTCTCTTCTGTTGATTGTTGCTCTGGGACTTTTCTGGTAAAGCATTATTAAGAGATTTTTTTCTCTTTTTGTTTTGTTTTGTTTTGTTTTTCTTTGCTTTAAGTCTTTATCTCTTTCTTGGTTATTTCCACCTATCCATGCTTTCAGATCTATTTCACAGCCACATTTCCATGGAAATATATGATTTTTCTTATTTTGATTAGGATCATATTGATCATAATTAGTTTGAAAAAATTGCCAACTTATTCAATTCTGGTTTTGCTCAATTAACTACAGTTTTCTTCCTACATTGAGGGGGTCGGGCATTTTGAACATTTGTGTCCATGTTTGTTGTGAATTTTGGTCTTTTTCTTGGTGGCTTGGCTTTGCTCTGGTTCTCCTTTGGCCTCTGCCCAAGTGTTAGCCGTGTGTAGATACTGCTACTGCTCAACGTCCAGGGACCAGGATGTTCTCTTTTTTTTTTTTTTTTTTTTTTTTTGGTTTTTCGAGACAGGGTTTCTCTGTGTAGTCCTGGCTGTCCTGGAACTCACTTTGTAGACCAGGCTGGC
>NC_034597.1:53016283-53029714 GCF_900095145.1 Mus pahari | reverse complement strand
CTCACTTTGTAGACCAGGCTGGCCTCGAACTCAGAAATCCGCCTGCCTCTGCCTCCTGAGTGCTGGGATTAAAGGCGTGCGCCACCACGCCCGGCTCAGGATGTTCTCTTAAAGCTTCAGCTCACCTCCTGGGTTGTCTGCACAGACAACCCATTGAAACCTCTAACTTTTCTCTACAGCCATGACTTTGGGATCCCAAAATCAATGTTTGATATTAAGCCTCTTCATGAGCCTGATTAAAAAATTAGATAAATAGAAAATATAGGTTGGCTGGATGGCTTCGTGGGTAAAGGTGCACTCCCGGCAAGCCTGCTGACCTGCGTTTGATCCCTAGGGAGAAGGGTGAAGGACAGACAGAGTATTCTCTGACATGCAAACGTGCCTTGTGGTATGTGTATGCTCACCAACATACACAATAATAATAAACAAAAGAAAGTTAAAAATAACAGTGAAGCGACCAAATCAGCACAGACAGTTCTGGAAACTACAGATGCTGCCCACCCGCTACACCCTGCTTCCCACATACTCTGAGAGGATTGAGACTTACCATGAGATTGTTTTTGATTTAACAAAATACGAAGTCTAGTAGTTTAAAAGAGGCATCAGTGGCTCAGAGCAGCAGGCCCTGGCTTCAAAAGCCTGCTAAGCTCCAATCTTTTTTTCCTCACCCCGCTACAGGAGTTGTAATCTGGTATGCAGCGAATCCATCCTTTCTGGGTGCACCCTCTCATGACTTTCTATAGACACTCTGCTGCGAGCATGCTGTGTGTGATGGCTAGTCTTGGTTGTCAATTCGACTGCATCTGGAATTAACATTGCCTGGGCGCACTTAGGAAGGATGGGTTTCTTAACTGAATCATTGAGGTGGGAAGACTGACTTTCAATCTAGATTTTCTGTGGTGGGAAGAGCTACCTTTAATCTTGGCCACACAATCTGATAGCAGCCTGTACAAGGGACATGGAAGAAGGAAGATGGCTCTTTTTGCCTGCCTGCTCTCACTCTCTGGTAAGTCCATTCTTCCACTGGCCTTAAAGCCCACTTCTGGATTTTGTCATACACTGAAGACTCACTGAGGCAGCCAGCCTCCAGGACTGATCAACTACTAGATTCTTGGACCTTCTTTTAATAGACAGTCATTATTAGACTAGCTGAACCACAGTCTGTAATACATTTTAATAAATCCCCTTTCTATGGCCATCTATCTATCTATCTATCTATCTATCTATCTATCTATCTATCTATCTATCTAATTAACTAACTATCAGCTCTGTTCCTCTAGAGAACACTAACTTATAATATACTATGTGAGAAACATAAACATATTCATACCTGCCGATGGTGTAAATAACAGTAAACTCATAGGCTAGAGATTTTCATTGGTTGCAACTTTCGAAAAACTCCTGTTGCCCTTAACTGGCAAACACAAGTTACTTTATTCCTTTCTTAATTACAACTGGGAACTCTTCAGCCACACAGCAAATACAATGGCATATAACACATGTAGGTCACAGGACATCTGCAAAGCCTTAAATATATTATAGCAGAGTCCAAGTTGCTCCAAAGAGGCTTTCCTGCAGGGTGGGCAGAAGACTGGCACAGACACTGTAGGAATCAAGTGGAGAGCTTGTTGAGGGGCTGCCAGCGGGTGGCTGGAGACTCAGACAGCAAGCCCAGAGTTGAGCAGTCAGGTGAGCTGCCCATCTGAGGTCGGGGACAATGGAAGACAGAGAAGAGAAAAGTAAGCCTGGGTTCACATGGATGAACAATTAATGACAATTCATATAGGCTAGGTCAGAAGCTTGGGGACCACAATAAGCTGAAGCCCCTAGGGCAGTGGGGAGTTCTCTGCCAGTCAGACCTTGGATGCACACAGTAGATTACAAGTCAAAGGGGGCTGTCAACAGTGAAGTGTTAGGTGCCCTCTTTTGAATGGGGTCCAGGTAATGACGTTGAGCTGTCTGTACCCTGACATGTTTAGTCAGTCAGTTCTCAGGCTTTATTTGCCTGATATGATTCTGATCTGCTTATATGTCCCTACTTTTAAAAATCTTAAAAAGTTCTTAATTGTCCTCATTGGTGGGGAACAGGATTGACACCAAAGTGCCGAGTCATCTCACCTCGGTGTCTGCTCTCAAGGTGGGGGGCACATGCTATTTGTAAAAAGTGGAGTCACCCGGGACAGCCCACAGCCCTGGAAAGCCACTGTGTTAGACAATATGATATACTTGGAGCAGAGTGCAGTCTAACCCAACATGCATAGTCAGGTACCTATCGCAATCCCCAAGAGAGATGACGTCTAACACTTGAGAGATTCTCTCTGCCCTGCAAGGTCCCCTCTTTCATCCTGAAACACTTGCCAATCCCAGAACCATTTGATGTTTTGCATAATCTATCTTTCCCAAGCTTCCAACAGGAACTAAACTGGCCCTCAACAACAACCACAAGGTCTGCTGCGCATGTTCAATGCCACCTTTCCTCAGCTAACCAAGAGCATATCTCCTTGTCAGCAAATATAAAGTCAGCCACACCCAATAAATTCTTCCCCTTATTCTGGCTGCAGGGCCCAACATGCCCGGACTAGCCTACTGTAAGGATAGCTGAGCTAGCAGGGAGACGTTCTCATAACATGGCCAGGTTGTTCATCGCCTGTCTGTTCACTATCTATCTCGGCTTCCTACCGTCCCTGCTCTCTCCCTTCCTCTCCTTCTCCCTCCCACTCCATCTCCCTTCCCCCTCCCCCTTCCCCTCCCCCTCCTTCTATCTGCCTGTGTGTTGCAGAGTCTAAATATATTTTACATATCTACATGCCCACAATGTAGAATGGCATGAACCAGAAAGTTTGGAGAAACAAACCCTTCTACCTTTTTTTGCTCTCTCCCCAGACTGCTGCATGGCCAGAGCTTGTGGTCTGCTGGGGAGGTCTGGGAAGCCATCAGTCTCATGAGTCAATACCCGGGGAAGGCTGGAACTGAGACCAATTTCAAGACATGGTTGCGTTGTCAGAGACGCACACCTTTGTGCAACCGTGCGGAGGTTGGGGCTGGTTTTCACTTTTGCCCTCTCCGCGGAGGGAGGCTACTTTCTCTCAGATCTGCCTGCTGTTCTGTACTGAGCTGCTTTCTCACTTTCCTTAAACACCACCATGAGGAAACCTGCCCCAGGCTTTCTGTTACTCTGTCATAGTGTTGTCTGTGAACACAAGAGCATAAAGAGGGATACAGTGCCTAACTTGATCCACCCTTGAGGCCTGCCACATTCAAAAGATCTGTCACACACTTTGGGTCTGCCCTGGAGCGACTGGATACCAGCAGACTGAAGTGTTTAGGGAAAGCTCAGAGTCTCATTTGCTATTGTTAGCTCCTAATTTCCTTGCATGCATACATAGCATTTTACATTTGTGGAGGCCTCTCAACATTCTTGGCTAATAACAAGCCCTGAGAGAACCTTTGCAGCTCATGTTAATTCTCACCCTGGAGAAGAGCAAGGTGTGAAAGTGATGGGCTGAGGGGGCTTCCGGTGGGCTGACCACTCAGCTTGAGGTCATCTCCACACACACACACACACACACAAAGAATTTAAAAAGCGAAATTCCTGTCTTTCGTTCTTCATAGGGAAATGGTCCAGATCACACAAAGCCTGTGTGTCCTGTAGGCCCCTGGCATGAGAATTCCTGATTTAAATGGTGGTTTATCAAATCTGTCTCCGTTCTGCCTCTCTACCTGTCAGGTGTGACTGGCAGTAACTGCCAGCACAGAGCAGAAGCACAGGGATAGCTCCCACCACTCTGGGAAGGGATTAAAGCCTTGGGGACAGCAGCCAAGATTTAACCCCCAGCTTCCTTTGGATATGTCACTGAGCCCCCCAGGCTTCAAATCTGCATTACTAGAAAAAGGTGGCAGGGAAGACCCACTAGCTCTTGTGTCAGAGGTCTCCACTGATGGCTTTTGAGTACCTCTGTCACTCCCTGACCTCTCCCAGGTACAGCCTGCTCACCATGGTACTACGCCAAGTTTACACATGCAAATGAATACTCAAGTGTCCTGCTAGGAGTGCCCTGTGGGGACAGACTGGTTCTCTATTTATCCCTTGGATCCTGGTTCAGGATCAGCCCATGTGGAGGAATGAGGAGAGAGGTACAGATGCGGAGGACACATGGTGACAACAGAGAAGAGACATGTGTTTCTTCCTGTCCTACAAAGTCATCAGATGTCCCCTCCTATGCATATCCACTTTGATCGTTACTTGGTTGAAAGAAACAAGGCAATAATACTATGAAAACTCCTACTGAACTAGTGTTTGTCCACACACCAGGTCCTGTGCTGGGTACTCGCTTTCCGCTTGCCTTTTCTCATTCTAGCAAGCTCGTGTTGCTACCACAACATGCCAGTGGTTGGAAACTAAGGAGTGAGTGTTTTAAAAGACTTAACACAATGATACAGGCACAGTGGGTGACTACGAGGATGCACAGGCTAAAGTTAAATCCCGCAGTCTGCATCCTGAGTGAGAAGCAGTCTTCTTCGTGTATGTTTAATGTCCCAAATCCTGGAAAGCACTTGGTAAGGACAAAAGGAGCCTTGTGTGTGAAGGTATGGAGAGGTCTGGCTGGAAGGAGGTTTGGAGTAAAAGCTTTGCTAGCAAGGACAGGCAACTGGTGGGCCTCTCCATGGGCCACTGGGACCCTGTCAGATCCATTTGCTTTTGCAGGCATGCGCTATCATTTAAAGACATGGGCTCCCCAGGGTAGAAAACCACTTGGGGCCAGAGGTGGTGAGGCCACTGTGTCTGTGGGAGTGGATCAGCCCACCCTGTACAAACTGGCAGGAAGGTGGGCTTTTAGTGGGCACGGTAAGAGAAGTGAACTGAGATGCTTTCCCCAGAAACAGACTAAGAAAGAAGTTGGCACTCCAGTGCTGTGGGGGCACAAAACAGGGTGGTGGAGACACACAAGCGGTGAGCTAGTTAGTGCTGCCAGCCTCAGGTGCTTGTAAAACTCAAAAAGTGCAACAGAATTCACTAGGGACAATAAGCAAGCAAGTCATGGTCACAATGGCAGTCTAGCATCTCAAAACCACACAGGTCACCAAGTCCTAGCCTTTGCTACAGTGTAACACAGACACACATACATACATACATACACACACACACACACACACACACACACACACACACACACACACACCNACACACACACACACACACACACACACACACACACACACACACACACTGCCCTCTCATCCAGGTTCCCCTTTTATACCAAGACCATCCCAGCTACACGCAATCACCAGGCACCTGCTGCCAAACGGGCCTCCACGGCATAGATGAGATGAATGGCTAGCTTTGTTTGCACAGCCGCACAGATCTCTCTCAGAAGCAGAGCCTCTCTCCAGCCTGTGGCTGTGAGCTCCAGAGCCAGGACCCCCTGTCCTAGGGCCTCTCTCTGCATGTGGTGTCTGATGCTGCACACACTTTCCACCCAGCATGATGCCCTGGTGTTCTGAGTCTCTGTGCATCGGGGGCTGCTTTCTTCCAGGACCACTAATTGCTTGGGCCTGTGAGGGAATTGCTGGCAAATGTCAGCTTTCAGTCTTCCTCACCGAAGACGTTGTTATTCTCCTTTTCTCTTTCTCCACTTGCTTTCCTTTTCTTCCTCTCACCTGTCAGGACCTGGAATGTCAGTCTTCCTTAAGAGTGAGTTTTTTAAGGCATGCTATGTGAGATTAGACTGTTCTGAGAAGTTGCTTCTAGGCCACAGTGTCAGCCTGTGGGAAGGGCTGGGGCTGTTCTGAAGTTTTTGGGGTGCTAGGATCCAACCTCCAGCTAAGTTGATCCTGTGAACTCTTAAACCGGAGTCCCTGGGAAAACCACATGCCGGTCTCCTGGCACCTTCAGCCTACCAGTTTTAATTAGCACTTGTTGCTGTGACAAAACACTGGCTAAGAGCATCTTAGGGTGCCCGTCCACCATCAACAGAAGTCAAGGCAGGAAAACCTGGGCCAGGAACAGAAGCAGAGACCAAGGGGGAAGCACTGCACCCTGCTGTAATCTCTACTTCTGGCTAGCTACCTTCCTTACACAGATCTACTAACTAGCACAGTGGTCTGGGCCTTCTCCATCAGTTGCCAGTCAAGAAAATGGCCCACAGATATACCCACAGGACAGCCCGATGAAGACACTTCTTCAGTTGAGCTTCCCTCTTCCCAGGGGAGTCTAGTTTGTGTTCGATTAACAAAAGTTAGTCAGCCCACCACCTCTAGACAGTTTCTGCCCTCTCTGGCGTGAACACCCGGAGAAACAAAACCCCACCCTGCAATGGACTCTGTCTTCATCCTGTGTCTTCACACACAGGTAGCTCCAACAGTCTCACCCTCTGTCCATCGTGGCAAGGCACGGCGACATGCTGAGGCACAACATAGCGTGCAGAGCGTAGCAGTGAATCCTCCGGTTTCGGTGGCTGGCCGTCCCCTGTCAGAGGCTTGTTAAAAGGAGCAAGGAGAGGGCTTTGTGGATACGTGGAGGTTGTCCATGGAAGCTACCGCTGTGAGAGGCTGGTTCCAATGGCCAAAAGAACTGGGAATCAGGTTGAAACACATTTGGGCTTAGAAGCAGAACGCTTAGTTTTAAGACTTCCCAGTTGTACCACTGTTGTGGCTTTACGTGTCTGGGAGCTATGGCTAGCTTTCTTACTAGACAGTGAAGCTCCTAATCTTACCCTATGCACCCAAGACCTCATTCATAGCGCATGAGGAAGTGTGTAAGGCATTGCTTCATATATGAGACAGCAGTCAGAACAGGGCAGAGGAACCAAATCACAGGAAAGAGAGTGAGAGTCAGACATTATAACCTCTGAGATGCTGGGAAAATGTAAGGCTCTGTAGCTCTTCCCAGGGTCCCAGCTTTCTTCTGGAATCTTCGGCCATGAGAGCAACAGGAACAGCTCCCCACCCATTAGTGAAAAAATAGCCAATTCTAGGGTTAGCTGTGATAGAAACCAGCCTGAACTGCATGCTTGGAGTCGTTGCATTACTAGCCCTCAGAATGTGTGAACAGTCCTCCCCAACTTGTTGGTAAGGTAGCTGGTTGAAACCAGGCTGCTGGGAACACCTACAAGGTGCTGCGCAGAAAGTGACCAACCAATATGTGTTTCAGTTTACCCACCTGTAGAACAGGCATGACCACCTACCTCATCATGTAATGAGAACAAAATGAATAGTTAACGCACGGGACTTTGAATAGTACTTGACATATTATGGTAAGATACATGTAGCTGTTAATTCTTGTCTAAAAAAAATTAATTGAATTTAAAAAAAAAACCTGTTTTAAATTATGGGAGTAAACTGATTCTTTTGGTGTAATGGAGGATGAAAATTTGATTTGGATTCATGAAATCCAGCCACATGAAATCCAAGCTCTGGTCCCCTACCGCACACTAGTGCAGAGTGTCTTCCAAGCTAAAATCAAAAGTGTCGTGAGGCTGAATGGGACTGAAATATTGAGCATGTTCCCTTTGATTCTGGGGACACAGTGGTGATGTCTCTTCTTGCTGAGGGAGCCCGAGACTAGGTACAAGCACGCACTACCAGCAGAATCTGGGTTGCTCTGTGGACAGCTGTATGGCCCTAGGCCTGAGTTAATCTCTCTGCGCTCGCTTCCTGAGCCTTGCAGGTGGATGCTAGTTTGACCAGAGCTGTCACGCAGGGTAGAGCACAGAGCTGATACAGAAATCTTCCAACTTGATAATCTGCAGCTCTGAGAATTTACATATATTTATTTCATTTTCATTTAGAAGAGCTGAAGGGAGCTATGAGATGGGTCGATGGGTCAACTACTTGGTGCACAAGCATGGTAACCTGACTCCCAGGCTAAAGCTGGAAATGGCCGAGTGCCTCCATAACCATATGGCCAACAGGCAGAGACAAGCCGATGCCGTGGACTTGCTGACTAGCCAATCCAGCCAACGCATGTAGGGAGTCCTGTCTCAGTAAGACGGAGAGTGACTGGGAAAGACACTGGCTATGAGCCTCTGATTTCCACATGCACAGGTGAATATACCCGACCCTAGGCCATGCATAAACCATAATCCTGAATATTAAATATGAGAGGACAGAAGGGACAGAGAAATGTAACCTAAAAGTTTATTTTTCTTAAAGTCAGACCAGAAAAGGCCACAGTTTTGATTCAAGTCATTTGGCCATTCAGTGTAACACTATCTACAATCACTGAGTTCACAGAAAAACTTCAGTACATTAAGTTGCATGGATTATAGTAAATTTCATATCTCACAGCACAATCCCTTTATGCTTTCCAATTTTCTGTTAAGTAGTTAACATGAAGTTCCTTCCCTATAGCTTGTTTTTAACATCTGGAATTGGGGAATGAAGGACCCAAGGCAACATCCAGAGATTCTGCTCTTTCTTCAGGGCCCTAGAATTTTGCTACAGTGTGGTCATTTTGGACCTTCCTGTTTGCAAGCTGTGCCTTCAAGGATTGCTCATCAGGTTATCCGAACACAGTCCTAAGCAGCAACAACTGAAAATGCCAAACATGTGACTTTCAGTGTGTATGTGAGTGTTTATGTATGTGTTTGGGTATGTCTTTGTGTGTTTGTATATTCATCTTCGTCTGTGTGTGTGTATGTTTGTTTGTGTGCACAGTCTAATAGTGGATGTGTGTGAAGGCCAAAGGTTGATACCATGCGGCTTTATCATTTACTTTCCACATTAGTTTTTGAGACAGGGTTTCTCCCTGAATCTGGAGCTCACTGGTTTACCAAGACTGACTGCCCATAAAGCACCTGAGACCTTCCTGTCCCTGCCTCCCCAGCTGTGGGATTACAGGTGGGTGCCATCACACTGGATTTCTAAATTTTGGCTTTTAAGGAATTGAACTCAGATCCTTGTGTTTGTAGATCATCAATCACTTTGCTAACTGAGCTATACCCTCAGCCCCTCAATTTCCAAAATAAATAAAGGAACGAAAGTCACTGTGACACTGTGGGAAGGCACCTGCAGGATGCTGGAGAGCAGAATGGGCTGCAGGGCAAAGGTTGCAACCAGGAAAACTTTTGTAAGATTTTGGATGATTGTGTCCTTAGCGTGAATATAAACCCATCCAACAACGATCCCCCGGGACAAGGGAGATCCAGAGGACCTAGTGGCCAACTAAGAAAATGTGTGAGTGTGTTAGCCAGACCGGATACTCTTCCTTCTTGACACTGAAGGCTGGCCTAAGAGATGACAAAAATCTGAGGTAAAAAGTCAGACTTGGAGAGAATGGGCTCTCATGAGAATCTGGGAAGGTAAATGGACAGGTAGCAGACAGGCCTCCATCCCTAGCGTGCTGGTCAGGCCAGTGACCCTTGTTCATGATCATTTGCTAATGTAAACTGTGTAAACTTACAAGTGTGCTATACTGTATTGAGAAAAGCCTTGAGCTACTAACTGTTATTACTAAATACAGTTCGGGGGGGGGGGCATTTTAAGGGCATTTGAAACTGAATCAAAGAAGTTCTGCTGAAGAGGGAATGTCACTGCAGGGTCATCTACTATAGGACTGCGCACTTACATTTTAACTTAACCTCAGTGTTACAAAGTTAAATCAGTTTTACTTGGTAGCACAGGAGAGTTTATACTCCTTTGTGGTGGACCAGCCCTTTGCAGCAGGCTACATTGTAAAGCTCTCTGGTCCTGGCACAGACTGCACTCTCTCCCCCTGACAGAGATGACTTGAAAGTTGCTTTTTGTTTTCTTAGCTGTTTTTCTCCCAAGCCTGGCAGTCATGGGCATCTCTGTCTTTTTCTCTGCACTCTCTCTCTCTCCCCAACCCCCAATCTGTAAAGTTTTAAAGTTGTTCTTACAGCTCTAGGTTTCTGTATCTAAATTTAAAACTAATCATGGCTTCTGACTGTAAAATCGTCTCCCCAACCAGGCTGTGGTTGGCCTGGTCTGTATACTAGCTGGAGTCATTTAGAGCCTTCAGTTAGTTTCCACTCAAACGTTAGCATCCGTGTTTACTCTTGGTAATCGGCCGTCGTCACGTAACACCATGCCCATCAGCATCTTTTTAACTTGTTCAGCAAATCCTTGGCACACACTGTTTGGATTCTCTGCTTTCCCCTTCCCCAGCCTTGACCCAAACCAGACCAAATACATCTGAAGCAAAGGAAAATGCTTGCCCTTGTTGTTCAATTTGCTAATGCAGTTGGCTCTCCTCTCCAGAAAGGAAGAAAGTGTGTTTTGTGGCAGCTCAACCACCTTCTATACAGAGTCCTTGGCTTGGTTCAGACCCCATTCCACCTTACATCCAACTGCCAACAGGACTTTGGTGGCTCTTGTGGAAGTTGCTGAGTGATGTAACATAGTAACCATCCTTCAATTCCAACGCCCCCCCCCACCTCCCCATTAGAAAAAGAAAACCCATTGGAAATGGCTCTGAAGTGCCGGTCAGAAGAGAACTGAAAGCTGAACCCATTGGATCACCCATTGGATTGCTGTACAGCTTACTGTGCTTTGGGCGCTTCCCCTCCATCTGCCTCTAGCTTGGAAAGGGAATGGAGTATGCCACTGAGCAGGATTCTAGGATCCTCTCAGCACACGACATCCACTGGAAGTGGGAGAGCCTGTCTAGGGCCTGAGGAGGCAGAAGAAAACTTCGCTGAAGAGGTCAGGTGTCAGAGACCCACTAAGCACCTAAGAGGAGGTGAGGAAAGAACAAGGAAAAGCAGGCCTCTCCTGAGGAAGCAGGGGACGGTGCCCACTGTCCGTAGGATCTGCACTAGCCCACTCTCCTCTACTCCAGGAAAACTCACACCCCAAACTCCACAATCAGTTCTGAGAGGACGAATGTCACCTTGAAAGCCACTCATTCCTTGAGGAAAGTCGATCTGATGTTTAATGTGAACATCGGAAAAGGAGACAGGACAAGCCAAGGCCTTGGCCGTGCGTGTGCGTCACTGTCTATTTGTCTATGAACAGAGAACAGGTTTCTCTTCCCATTGGGAAAACCCTTCTGTGGAGAACCCGAAACATGGGTGATTCCCGGAGGGGTCTCACTCAAGAGCGGCATCAGGGTCCGTGAGGTTAGGACAAGAGCAATAAAAGTTCTTACGTAGAATGCATGAAGCCCTGGCCTAGTGCTCCCTAATGAATAGCCTAGAAATACTGAAAATGGAGGATTCAGTGACCCGCTGCACATGGCCACGCCCCAAAAGATGTGCTTTTCTTCTCTCAGACAGGAGAGGAGCTCTCAGGCTGAATCCACAGAGCCCATCCACCATCCCTACATTTACTTCTAGGGGGGGCCCTGATGTGGGGTGAGTGGGGGCAGTCAAGTGATACTGCCCGGGGCCAGGAGCTCTGCCTGACCTCCCTTTACAAATTCACAGTGGTAGCTCATAGCTCAGGATGGACATCACTCAGTGCTCTTGACCAGTCCAGAAGACACATGCATCCCTGTTATCCATGGCCACCACCTCTCCATCCTCCAGTACCCGGTTCAGGGACATCACACAGAGTTCCCAAGTTCAGCTGTTTGGCTGCACAGACTATAACAAACTGTACCCGTTTCTTGAAAGGTGTCTGAAGCACAGGGCTGTGCCGATGATGGTTTTAAGGCTTACAACTTCCTCTGCCACAGTGCTCAGCAAGGAAGTCGGCTCAGGTCCCTCGTGTGTCCGGATATAAATATAAACAGCCGTGCTCCGCACTCATTGTCTCCTTTGGGATTTGCACCTCTCAGCGGTCCCCCCAACCTCTGGGGATTTCTTCTTTGTTTTTTTGTTTTTTGTTTTTTGTTTTTTGTTTTTTGTTTTTTGTTTTTTGTTTTTTGTTTTGTTTTGTTTTTGCAAAGTTCTCCCATGAGCTCCTTCCCTAATTACCCATCCTCAGCCTAACTTTCCCATTTAATAGCATCACTGTTCAGTTTATGGATATTGTACACCTTTAAATCCCCTCATGAAGGAGCACTCAATAACGTTTGGAAAGATATGTTACTTAATTTGAGATGTAAACCATAATGATCAGAATCAAAGATCTCACTTCTCTCGATTGGGGAGTCATCTCTTGTTTCTTGAGTGTGCACACAAGCTTGTGCTTGCCTGTAGATGTACATGGGTGTCTCCCTCTGTGTGTACATGTGCATACATGTGGGCTTGTCATGAAGCTCTTTCTTAATCCAGTCAGTGCCTGCCCAGGACCTTGCACCAGCCAATGAGAAACCAAACAAGTCAGCTACAAGCCGTAGTTCACACAAGTTCACACAGGGGGCTGGGAGGGGTGGGGGGAGATGGGACTGTTCCCAGGAGGCCAAGAATGAGGCAAGTCAGCTGAGGCCTGCTTGCTGCCCTTCCCCATACTCGGGCTGACTGTTTATTCCATCAACCCTGTTTATTCTCTCAACTCTGGTTTCTCAGCCAAACAGCTCATCACACGCTGTTTGATTGTGGAGACATACAGAAAGTATCCAGAAAGAACTATGGGAAGCACGATCCCTCTGATTCATCCCCTGGGGCATTAGTTAGCAAGCTGCGTTGGGGGTTCTCTTATCCTCAATGTTTCAACACTTAGAGCGTTAGTACTGCCAGTTGCTCTCATTGTTAAGCAACGTTGCTGCCATTATTGGGAACTTATTATGATATTCATCATTATCACTGAGTCAGAAACATACTTGACCAGACAGATCAGTTAATGGAATGCTTTGGATGTCCAGACTATGGCACATTGGCATTCAGGCTGTGAAGGGCAGAGTCAGGCATCGTTTGCCCAGTGTTTGCTGATGCAAACTCAGTTTCCCAAGGCTTTAACTATTTGACTAAATGGTACTTAACTGTGAGACATGGCAGAGACAGTGAACTCAGGCGTAGGCTCAGTAGTACCCTGAGCTGGCTATAGAATGTGGAGCCAAGGGCATGCCAGCCCTGAGCCTGCCTGCTCTCAACAGGAAAGTGAGGAAGACTCACATGAAGGTCCAAAGTGGGAAGTGCACATACACACATTTCCTCAAGTCACCAACCCTCTGCTAATGAAAACTCCTGGACATTCTTATCTGTGCCGTAGCTTAGTCTTCTTGAAAGACATTCTTGTCTTTAAAAGGTATGGACTTAGAATTTTTTTAAAAACAAAAACAGCAAGCAATGAATATCTTGATAGGAAAATATTGATTTCCTAACCAGACAATGGAATATCTTGGAAATCTAGACCCCTCAAAACAGACTGGCAGTACTAGTAGTAGTCGTAGTAGTAGCTTTTCAAGAGAGGGTTACTCTGTGTAGCCCTGGCTTTTCTGAAACTCTGTAGGTAAACCAAACTGGCCTTGAACTCAGATCCTCCTGCCTCTGCCTCCAGAGTTCTGGGACTAAAGAAAGGTGTATGTTAATACCAAGCATACACAGAGAGAAAGAAGGAGAGAGGGAGAAAGGGAGAGAGGGAGAGAGG
>NC_034597.1:52974415-53015591 GCF_900095145.1 Mus pahari | reverse complement strand
GGGAGAGGGAGAGGGAGAGGGAGAGGGAGAGGGAGAGAACAATGAGGGAAAGAAAACCAGGCCCAGGGACTGTACATTGGCTTTCTTACTTATTCATTTAAACACCAAAACCATTATGTAAGCCTTTTCATGAAGCGAAAGTGTCTCTGTAAGAAGGAAGCTTACTGCAGGCGGGGATGAGAATGTGGAATTTATGGGAGCTCAGCCTGCACTTTATTTATTTTTATATACATCCTTGAAACAACAGACCTGTTTGAGCATCTCCAGACATTTTAGGACTGCTGAGGAAGCTCTCAGTGCCCTGGGCTGCTCAGTGCACGGCTGGCTCCAAGCCTTGCTAGCCCTCCACGCAATAACATATAGGGTTCCTGTGCCCTTGTGCTGCAGCAGAATGCCTGGGCAGTTCTAGAGGCTACATTTGCTGTGCTGCAACTTAGTCTTCTTTTAAAATTAAATTCATGCTATGAAACACACATGTATCAAACCACGGGATGGTTCCTCACTGACCTTCAGTCTTCACATCCTTAGGTAATGGCTTACAAATTAACTTTAAACGTAATAGTGATAAGAGCCATTCTGTAGTTACATTCTGTTAAGAGCCACTGTCTTACTCAGCTGGCCATCACCACCAATGACATATCTGAGGCAGATCGATGAAGGAAACATAGTTCAGCTTACTGCTCTGGGGGCCCAAAGTTCAGAGGAGGCAGGCAGCTCCATCTTTACCCAGGAAGCAGGCTGTCACCAGAGAACACCAAAAGCTCACCCAACTCCCTTCATGCACTTTTGAATTTAGTGTTCCTGTTCCCATGACCCGAGGACTGCTATGTAATCCTCATCTACTAAAGGGACCATTACAACCCCCTGTACCACAACCCTGGGCACCAAGCTCTAGGGACAACACATACATCACTGGGGCACAATATGAACCTGAACAGCCACTTCCTCCTTCAGCCTAGTGAAGTCTCTTGCTCCCATTCCTGGACTTCACCACCAACATCACTGATAGAGGAAGGACCAGACCATCCGGCAGGGAGACAATTTAAAATATAGTTTCCCCAGTTCCAGTCAGAGCACTGGGGCTTGTTAGCACGCACGTGTGGCAACAGTTATTTAGTTCACAAATGAGGGGATGAGCAGAGAAAATGATGGTGCCAGGAGCATTTGAAGAACCTCGCAGATGTAGGAGCCGATTATAATGGAGTCTGATTGCTAGGTCAGAAAGAACATCAGCTAATCCTATTCAGGCAACAAAAGGGTCACCTTTTTATTTTTGCCTTTTTAAAATTTCAACTGAGAATTTTTTTTTCATATAGTATATGCTGATCATGTTTTTCCCCTTTCAGCTCTGACTCCACCTTCCCAACCCTCCCAACTCCATGCCCTTTCTTTCTCTCTTTAAAAACAAACAAAACCAAGAAATGCACACACACACACACACACACACACACACACACACACACACACCCTCTTAAAAGCATGAAACCAAAATATACAAACAAAAGACCAATTTTTAAAAATGCTCAATAGGAGATAGTCTCTTGATTAGGGGTGGGAGCCTGTATCCACTCCTCCATCTCAGTGCTGGGGACCCATCTGGCTTGGACCTGTGCAAGGCCCTGTGCACGCTGCCACAGTCTTTATGAGTTCGCGTGTACATCGGTCCTGTGTGTCTGGAAGACACAGTTGCCTTGGCCTTGTGCATTACCTCTGTCTCTTACAATCTTTCTACCTCTCTCCTACATAGATCCCCGAGTCCTGGGGGGAGAAATTTGATGATCGCATCCCACTTGGGACTGAAAGTCTCCCACGCCACACCTTGTGCAGTTGTGTGCTTCCCTGTTGGTTTCCAGTTCCTAAAGAAAGGAGCTTCTCTGGTTAAGGCCAAGAAAACTGCTGGGTTCAGTCCAGATGATTTCTTTCTTGCTCCACCATTTACCTGAAATTGTTATACTTTTGTCCTTCCTAACTATAATGATATTCCACTGTAAACTCACTCATCGGCTGATGGGCATCTAAGCTGTTTCTGGTTTCTGAATATTATGAACAGAGTGGCCGTGAACATGGATGAGTGAGTGTCTCTATAGTGAGATGGAGACTCCTCTGGGCTGGGCCATCGGGCAGAGGGATTCTCGGCTTCCTTAGAACCCACCATCACACCGCACTGACTTCCATAGGAGCTGTACACATTTGCTCTCCATCAGCAAGATATGCTGTTCTTTGTTTCCCATGACCTCACCATCATGAGCTGTCATTTGTTGGCTGGAGTAAGAGAAAAAGCTGTTCATTTTTAATCAGAAATTAAATCTTAATTAAAAATTAAGTTTTAATTTGCATTTCCCTGGTGGCTAAGGATGTGAACATGTCTTGAAGTGTTTCCCAGCCATTTGTGTTCTGTCTTTTGAAAAGTCTCTATTTAGGTGTGTACCCTGTTTTTAAAACTGGGTTGTCTTCTTGGTGTTTAGGGTTTTATGGTTCTTTATATATTTTAGATATTAACCCTCTCTCAGATGTGAAATTGGTGAAGACTGTTTTTCTATTCTGTAGTCTCCAATTTGCCCTAATGATGGTGTCCTTTACACTACAGCTTTCAGTTTCGTGAAGTCTCATTTATCAGCTGTTGTTCTTAGGACCTGTGCTACCACAAAGTCCTTCCTATGAGAAAGTTTTTCAGGAAGTCCTTTCCTGTGCTTGTGAGTTTGAACCTTGTACTGGCTGGTTGTGTGTCAACTTGACACAAGCTGGAGTTATCACAGAGAAAGGAGTCTCCCTTGAGGAAATGCCTCCATGAGATCCAGCTGTAAGGCATTTTCTCAATTAGTGATCAAGGGTAGGAGGGCCCATTGTGGGTGGTGCCATTCCTGGGCTGGTAGTCCTCAGTTCTATAAGAAAGAAAGCTGAACAAGCCAGGGGAAGCAAGCCATTAAGTGATATTCCTTCCATGGCCTCTGCATCAGCTCCTGCTTCCTGACCTGCTTGGGTTCCTGACTTCCTTTGATGATGAACAGCAACGTGGAAGTGTAAGCCGAATAAACCCTTCCCTCCCCAGCTTGCTTCTTGGTCATAATGTTTTGTGCAGGAATAGAAACCCTGACTAAACAAGCCTGTTCTCTGTGTGTTTCACAGACTGAAATTCCACCAACATCTAATACTATCCCCAAAAGACTGAAGATGTTGGAACAGGCCATCTTCTGATGTCCCTATTTAAAACATGTCCCTACAAGACAGTAAAAGAATGCACAGCCACCCTCGTTCTAATGGTTTATTTATCACCAGTGTCATGCTTTTTGATAAAAGAAAGTTGCCTTATCTAACAAGACAATCAATAGAGGCTGTTAGACAAACTGTTGACAAATAATAGAATAACAATAGCACACAAACCCTGTTGAATACTAAGATACAGACTTGGGGCTGGGGAATGTTGTGTAACACTCATGGGGCAATGTGAACAAAGGTCTACTCACTGGGTGAAACTGAGTTTTACTGGAATTATTTACAGGAATGTTAGTGGGAGTTTGCAAACAGGAACAGAAATGACTCAAAGACAGCTGCATCACCCAAGCTGCCCCGTCACGGGTGACAGCTCACAGAAGCTGTGGACCTGGAGCACACTCTGGAGCAGGCAGCTCAACAGGTGTGAGTGTGTCCATTATAGGAAATTTAGTTGGTCTGAGATTCGACTGGGCAGCTCAGCCTGTCTGAGAGTGTCTCCCAGCCATCTGCACTGCTTATATAAAGGGGGCAGGGGAGCGATGTGGATCTTTCTTTGTGAAAGTCCTTGGTTGTTTCCTTCTGAGCATAGGGAGGGTCCCTGCAGGATAGATTATCTCTCCCTCCTTAGCTCATCCTGCATCTCAACCAACTTCTATTTTAAACCATCCTGCTGTTTCTTTCACATTCTGATTCTTAGCACACCTCCCTCCGAGATGGACAGTTTTATCTAAGAAGAAACAGCTACATAACAGAAATGAGGCTCACTCAGTATGTGCCTACTATAGAAGGGTAGAAGGATGAGGAACTGTGTTTGGATCCTCAACACCCATGTAAAAACCAGATGTGGCAGCATATGGCTTTAAACACAGAACTGGGGCAGAGCAGAGGTGGGCAGATCCATGAGACTTATTGGCTAGCCCATCTACAGAAACTGTTGAGCTTCAGATTCAGTGAGAAATCCTGTCTGAAAACTGAAAAATTGTGAAGGAAGACACCTAAAGCCAACCTTTTACCTACCTACCTACCTACCTACCTACACACACACACACACACACACACACACACACACACACACACACACACACACACACACACACACACACACACACACACAGAGAGAGAGAGAGAGAGAGAGAGAGAGAGAGACTTACACTTGGAGGTAGGCATAACCTTGGAGTCCTTTTAACCACAGTGTGACATTTAGCCAAGGAGGAAAATTTTGTAATGTGCTTTGGCATGGGTGAAACTTGGAGACAATACTAAGTAAAATAAAACTGTCATAGAATCACCAAGACTTCCTACAGTAGCTGAGTAGCAAAGCTTAAAAGGCATAGGGGCTATCTCTGGGGCTATCTGGGGCTATCTGGGCTGGAGAGAATATGGGAAGCTATCTAATGCTACAGGACTTTGAATGGAAAATTATCAGCTTAGGACCCCTAAGACAGTACAATGGAGATTTATTTGCCCAGGAGGGACTGAGTGCAGGGAATAAGAGACAAAGACAGGAGATAAAGAATGAAGGGTAAGGAGGAGGGAACAAGGGAGAGTGAGGAGGAGTATTTGTTGGGAAGCAGGGAGGACTGCCTCTGGACAGAGAGGAGACAGATGCAAATGACAGTTTATAAAGATAAAATGGAAAACCCAGTGTTAGGATGAAGGGTTTAATTTTGATTGGGCATGTTAATTAGGTGAGCCAAGGGGGCTTTTGATTCAATACTTTGATAGGGGACCATAGAAGTCATCCTCTGGAGAAGGAAGTAGCCAAATAAGGGAACAGACCTTGGTGGCTAGCTTTAGGCATGGAATCTACCCTTCTTTTTGTAAGGCAGAGGGAATTCCAGGGGAAGGACAAGACCTGCCAGAGCCATGCTTACCACCCTGGCCAGAGTCCCTTCAGTTAGGAAAGATGACAAAGGAGTTAAAATTGTTGATGTTACAGTGAGTGCATGCAACACTACTGAACTAACATTGCATACGATACAAAATGATATCGTATGCTTTAAAATCAGTTAAAAAATAGAGTTGGTGTTGTCAATCCCGATGCACGTTACAAGGACCGAGAATGGCTTCTATTACAGTCAAATTCAAATGTGGACCCAGGAAACCACAACAGGACCCAAAGGAAACTATCCCAACCTGGCTGTGGTGGACCTCAGCCCACGACACAAAGCATGAGACAAGCAAGCAGAGGTAGCTCCCCAACAGCCAACAGCCCTGTGGTGCCCACTGAAATCCAGCAGGAGCTGGGTGGGATGCCCTGGCCAGGACTGGCTACAGACCCCTGTTGGAGCCGGCTAGCACTGGAGGGTCTCCCACCTCTGACTTCCCCACACCTGTATAAACGTCGAGTGAAGAAAAGTTCATCCTTATGTTTACTGACACAAGCTTGATGATGATTCTGGCCACATCTCTCTCCTTCCTCCTATGCTGGGCCCCTTGGAAAGCCTGCCAAGAAAGCCCTTTTGCTGCTGCCCCTGGGCAGCATGCCTACCCTTCTGTGGTATAACACAGATTGCCCACAGCCCAGCACAGAATGAGCACCCACTACACACAGTTTATTTCCTCATAAATTTGATTAATCTACACAATAAAACAATGTGTCTCAGTTCTCTCTCTCTCTCTCTCTCTCTCTCTCTCTCTCTCTCTCTCTCTCTCTCTCTCTCTCCTTTCTTTTTTTTTCTTGACCAATAGAAACTTTCTCTCATTTTACAATGACCGACATGATACTGTGGAATGCTGATGGAGAAGGAACACTAAATTCAGTTGTATTTAAAAATCCATGTCAGATGAAGTTGCTCCTGCCCCATGAGGCCAAATCCTGGGGTTCCCCCATTTCTCCAGCAGTCACAGCCCTGCCTCGGCTGCTCTCTAACTATTCAATCTTAGAAAAGAAAACTGAAAAAGTCTGTTCATGTAAAAATAATGTCATTAAACCTGACACCCAGGCCATACCCTAAAAACAAAATGCCACAATGTCCTCAAGCACCTTTCCTTCCATCCTACTTTCCTGGTGAAAATAGCCTTTTACTTGGAACAAGGTATTGTCGGCATTCAGGCACCTTTAGAACCAAAAGAAGTTGTCTGTGTCTTAGAGACTGCCAGACGTAGGATGAGCTTCACTGCATTCCAAGTCAATGAAGACGACTGGGGCCATGAGTTGAGGTGACCACACAAACCCCATACTCAAGCGTAGCTAGAGCAGGTGCCATGAAACCTTTGGGGGTTGCTGTCTTCTGCTAAGTGTGTCTTTGTTTGATTTTCTTCCCCCACAAACTCTGCAGCAGGTATAACCCAACTCCAACCATCCTAAAAGTCCACTCTTCCCGGTTCAGACAGTCTTCTGGCATGGCTTAAGTCAAGAAGACAATTATGACAAGCACAGAGAAATCTGTGACATGTTGAGTCAGCTACTGGGAAAAGCAGGAAAATTCAATGAAAAATGAGAAACTTTCACTTTACAAAATCCACACAAGTCACAGGCAGGGAAGGGGAGAAAAGATGAAGGAGCTCAGTGTCTGTGCTGGAAGACCCATTTGTTCTAAGAACGCTCTCCTCCCCTGCCTTCCTCTCCCCCAGACATGCTGGCTAACACACAGCCTCTTGTAATCCCTCCTGCTTCTTTTATGCTTGGTGTGTGTGGTGTGGGGGATGCATGTGTGTGCTGACCCGTGCATGTGTGTGTGGAAGTCAGAGCCCTCTTGTTTTCTGAGACAAGGCTTCTCATCATTTTGGCAAGACTGACTGGCTGGAGAGACTCAGATCTGCCTGTATCTGCATTACTGTATTACTTCATTACTGTATTACTGCATTACTGCCACAGAGCAAGGTTTACAGACTTTCTGCCATGTCAGGCTCTTACATGGATATTGTATGTTACATGCATATTATTTGAGGGTATCTATTCCACTTTGGTTCCCAAATAAAAGGCACACATCTTTTATAATAAGCCTTAAAAGCACTAGAGCTGGGTAGGTATCAACCCTCTATGCAATTTATTTACCTCCCTGCCAATAACCCCAAGATATAACTTGCCATGTTCTGTCTGGGGCCTTTCTATTCCAACAAGAGAGTCTTCATAGCCGTGTGCTCATAATACACCTACCTCATGGCACCTTCTTCTTTCTCCTCTCTCTCCTTCCTATGGTCCCTGCCTTAGACCCCAAGCACAGGACTGAAGTCCTGCCTACTCCTCTTCTGCCCAACTATAGGCTATAGGCATCTTTATTCAACAAATAGTTTTAACTTAAGGAGCAAGGTTTGCACAAGACTGCATACATGAACATTCACTCATCTTAAGGCAATTAGACCTTGGGTTACAACACATAACAACAGACCAAACCTCAACACATGATCCTCACACCAGCACAGCAAGCTCTCTTATTTACTGAGCCATATCTACCATCACTTATTATGAACTGGGTGCAGATGCTCGCCAGTGCAGCTATCCCACAGGAAATGACATCACTCTTTAGATGTGATCATTGCCCCACAATAACAAGAAAGAACAAAGAATCTAGAACATGGGCCGTGTGGAAATACTTCAGCCAACCTGAAATCTGCGATTTAGACTGGTTCTCTCAGTTCAGTTTCACCACCCTTTCTCCCGGAATGCAATCATGTGGAGTAGCAAGCAGAGATGTTCCTGCTGTCTCAGCACAGGGTCCCCACAAGGAGCAGAGGATCTGGGTAAACGTTTTCTTTCCACATTCCCTCTTGACCTTTGGGGATTGCGAGCACCACTTAGCGAAATGGTTTCCGGAAGCACACTACACACTGGGAAAGAAGGGTTGTATCTGTTCAGGATACCTGGAAATAGCTCCTTCCTTAGCACTTCACAAGTCTGAAGGCTTTTACTTCTTTCTTTCTGCTTTTTAATTCACTCCATCTTTCTAACCTGCCTCGTATTTACCCTAAATACAGTACTGATCACAGACCAAAGTAGATTCCTGTGTCCACCTTGGTAAGTCAACGCATTTACAGAGCACAGTAAGGGGTTACAGGAGTCTAGGTAGCTTCTGGAAGCTTCATCATGGGGTCTCACTTCAGTGACCCCCCTCAATGTCTATATGCGCTATCATCTCCCCAGATCAGTTACAGCAAGGGATGCAAACACCAAAGGCAGAAGGGAGCAGTGGGGGAAAGGGGTAGAATCCTGAGTGAGGGGCCTTCCCCTACTTCTACTAGGGAATTTTAGTATCTCCATTTGTTTACTAAAACCTCACTACCCATTAAGATTATGCCAGGTATAGTGGTATGATCACGTTATGCCCATGGGGATGGGTATCAGTCATCCTGTTAGGACAGTACGGCAGGAGCCAGGGACACAGTTCCATGCTGCCACCCACAGCATCCAAGTTTCCTTTCAGAGACCTCTAATCAGGTGAAGCTGAAATCACTTAACCACAGAGGAGAATTTAAATGTAAGCCAATATGGAGTAAAATTAGAGTTTCCAAGTGAGAATGTGGTTAAAGGATACCTACGAACTGTCTCGGTTCTTGTGTCCCCAGATAAGAACCAGGAGAAGACACAGTTGGAGCTGAACCAGAGACCATTTACTAAGAGACAGTAAACTTCCCATTCGGAGGCCACAGGCCAGAGTAAAGAAGAAACTGTGTAGCTCAATGAAACAAAAGCATGAGGCTTTGGTGTTTTAGCACAGACTTGCAGCTCAGTGTCCCAGCTCAGGCTCATCTGGGCTTGCACAATCTATTGCGTTAGTTCCAAATAGAACTCCTCACAGCACATGCTCAACTATAGCATTTTAAATCTCCACCCCAGGGCATTTGTGTTGATATCCTATTATGAGAGGGGCTACTGTGGAGTACATCCACACCGGTGACACAAGTCCCTCGTAGACGGCCTGGCTGGAAGGTTCCTGGCCATCCTCTTTGCCCACTTGGTTTTTATACACTAACTCTTGAAGGCTTTGTACAAGGCCTTCTCAGATTTTACTGCCTGCCCTGTTCTCAATGGGAAGATGTTTGAACATAGATTTACGCACAGATTAGAAAGACAGGCATCGGGGGGGCGATAAGATGTACCCATCTGATGCTGGCACATGCACCCACAGTGTCAGAAGTGTGCCTTGTTGTAACACTGAATGTCTCACCTCTCCCATCCACACCGCAGCTGCAGTATGCAGGAGGCTCAGATGAAAGTGACACACGATGTATATGTCCTATGTAGAATTTCATATGGTAGGGCATACACAGGAAAACCTGGGAAACCCAAATGAGCCAGAACCGCCCCCCCATGCCATGCCAGTATAAAAATCCCAATTCCTGCCTCAGTGAGGCAGTGGTGTTAGTCTAGGGATCTTGATAGGGTTCATTTTTTTCCTGCCAATTAAAGAACTAAAAGGCTGGAGAGATCTCAAACACTCAGGTAACATCAGAGAACCCTCAAACACCACAGACAGAGTCAGCAGTTGAAAGCCTGTGTTTACAGGAGCTGAGTAAGCACAGGCATGAATCAGTCACACTGGAAAACTCCAGTCTCCTCTGGGGCCCAGGGCTTTTAAAGTCTCTGAGGAGTTCCCCTCCCTAATTTAGGCTTGATCCCTTTGAAGAAAGATTGGATAGTTGACTGGCCTTCAGTTGTTGGATAATAGATCCCGATCTGCCCTTAAACCCCTTAAGCCTGTCCATCAGCAGGAGGCAGGCTAGTGAGGGATAGGCTTTTGTTTTAAGCTGCCAGGCATCTGTGTCAAGTCAGGAGGGTGAGAGAGAAGCTCACCACCTTGAACATTTGTCACCTTTAACACCTAGCCATGGACCCTCTCTTTATCTGACTGTCCTTCCAGGAGTCTGTGTAACTCTCAGGTTGTAAAACTCTGTCTGTTCTGACCTATCTCACTCCTTGAAAGTGTACTGTCTCCAAAATATCCATGTTTGGAAGTCTAGCCTTTCTTAAACTCTCGGCCTTTGCTTGCCACTATCTGCATATCGCTCTGTACAATTCTTTGTTCTAGACAAAAGGATCTGGGTTGCAAAGGAGATTAAGGGCTAGCTTTTGGTGTCAAGGTTGGCTTTTGTGGTATTCCTAGAAAATTCAAAGTTCACAGGTGAAAAACAAAGGCTTTACTAATGGCTATTTTAACATTCTTACAAGAAATACCATAATATAAAAGGAATATTGTCTCTGTACCAGCAACCTTCACAATGAACGAGAGAGAGAGAGAGAGAGAGAGAGAGAGAGAGAGAGAGAGAGAGAGAGAGAGAGAGAGGTGTGCAAGTGTACATGCATGTTCCTTCATAAACGTAGAGGCCTGAGAAAGGTATCAGTGTCCTCTTTGAGACAGGGTCACCCCGCAAGCCCCAGCAAATTTATCTCTGCCAAGCATGTGAATCACAGGTGTATGTGTGTGGAGCACGTTGCCTGGTGCCTATGAGACAGCGGAAACACCTGAGTGACCACTTGGTGAAGTGATGAGGACTATTGGAAATCTCGTCTTCTTCCTCTTCCACTTCCTCCTCTTCCTCATTTACTTTATTTCAAATGGTCACCTCTAGTTTTACCACAAAGAAGACATTGATTTAAAACATTGTGACCTTTCCTTTTAATTGAAAAACAAATTATACAATATATTTTGATCTTTTCTCCTTCCTCCGACTTCTCCTATATCATCCTCACCTCTCTACCCAACTTTTTATTATTTCTCTTTCAAAAACAAACAAACAAACAAACAAGCACACACACAAAAAGAAAATCAAAATGAGAAAGTAAAAGACTAATAAGGGAAAAATAACCAAACAAATGAAGACGGCAAAAAAAAATCCACAAAAATATCATTGAGTTTATTTTGTGTTTGTCAGCTTCTCTTGGGCCTGGGGCCTGCCTTGAGGTGTGACATACATATATATCCAGTGAGACTCTTGGAGAAAACGGATTTTCTCTTTCTAAGCAGGTATCAAATGCAGATGGATTCTTGGTTAAGGGTGAAACATGTGTCTACTTCCCTCTCTCAGTGCTATGACCATGACTGGCTTGAACATGTGTAGGCCCTGTTCACGCTACCACAGTCTCTGTGAGTTCACATGGGCGTCAGTCCTGTTGTGTCTGGAAGACACTGTTTCTTTGCCATCCATCACCTCTGGCTCTTATCTTCCTCCCTCTACTTCTACATATTCCCCTGAGTCTCAAAGGGAGGGATTTGATGAAGACAACTCCTTTAGGACTGAATGCTCCAAAGCCCCTCTCTACCCAGATTCCAGTTGTATGTCTCTATGTTCATTCCCATCTACTGCAAGAAGTTTCTCCAATGTGGGTTGAGTGAGGCATCGATCTATGGGTGGGGCAGTATGTTGTTAGCAGTTGTTTTATTGCTATGCTTCCTTAGCAGAATAATAGTATTATGTTTTTCTCTAGGCCCGTGACCTATCTAGTCTCAAGGTTTTGGCCATGTTAGCACTGTCAGGAATGGGTTCCATGACCTGAAGAAGGCTTTAAATCCCACCAGAGAGTTGTTGGTTACTTCCATAACGTTTTTGCCACTGATATACAAGCATATCCTTTGGGCAGGTAGTTATAGTAAGTCTCAGGGTTTGTAACTGGGTGATATTAATTAATTACCTTTCTCCACCAATAGCATGCTGAGCACCTTCCAGCATCATGAGTGCTAGTCAGCAGGGATGACCCTTCTAATTAGGCACCAGTATGACTTCACCCTGTATGATGACATTGTTAAGTGTTGTCTTCAGCAATAAGGAATTATTGTCAGGCTGTGACAAGCATTCAGTAGCCTTGGCAACAGCTAGTGGTATTGGGAGTCTCCATAGGGCCCCATTAGCCAATGATTCAACAAGATATAACTCACTCCTGACACTGTAGGTTTTAGTTGGCTGGGCACTGATACTTCCATTATATGGTAACCTCACTTAAATTTCTTTCATATTTTATGTATTAATATGTATATTGCTGGGAGCCTACTCGAGCACCAGTTTTCTCTGGAAAGCAGCAGTTGGATATTGACGATTCTGGGGGCAAAACTTGGTTTTGTGAGAGTAAAAGTTCCTTATTATTAAAAATAATTATTCTCCTGTTTCTTCGTTATTCTGGGACCAGAAGCCTATGACTTCAGAGGAAAGATGTTCTTTTGTTCTTCCTCTCCACTCCCACCCCCTGTAGGTTCTTCCTGGCCTGGACCCTGAGGCTGGGAGTTCATCAACTCCTTGTCAGCTAGAAACATTTATGCTTGCAGGAAGAAGTATTTTTACAAAAGCAAACATGTATAGACACACGCAGCTTTATCATTTTCATTTATATTCTTATTTACACATTAACATATTCACATTTTTTGTTGGACCCAACCACCTATATCATCCTCTCCATGAGTATTTAAGCATACTTACATATACATACATCATATACATCATATATATATGCATATATATATCCACCATATACACATACATATATATATATATATATATATCCACCACACACACACACACACACACACACACACACATATATATATATATATATATATATATATATATATATATATATATGGAGCAAAAGCCCCCATGAGCAGACTTCATTGTGCTAGTGCCAGAGCAGAAAGAAGTCACCTCAGAAAACCAAGATGAAACCAAGCTCCAACATTTAGTGTTCAGAGAAAGAAACAACTTCTACCCTTTAATTGAATATGATTAAGCCCTGTCACTGTCAGTAAAAAGAGACCTGCTATTAAGAAAAAAACTTGCCATGTGTGTGTTTGTGTGTGTGTGTGTGTGTGTTTACATGCGTGCACACGCGTGCGCATACGCTTATGTCTGTGTATGTGTGTAATGTCTGTCAAATATTCTGGGCCAGAAAGGCTAAAGATAGATGTTCCAACATTTTCAACATTTTAGATGCATTCTAGGGAACTGTTCAGGCAGACAGCTCCTCTGTCATTTCTGTGGTTTTGGAAGCTGTTTGCCTATACTTCCTGCACACTCAGATAATATTTATTCCTTCTCAGGTCACTGATGCTATTGAAGACCAGATAGTTATAGTCTCACAAGCTTAAGTAGTGTCCTCAGCCCACTGACATAGCTCTTGCCTCAGTCTTGGACAAGCATCATTTACCATATTTGATAAATAGAAACCTTCTTTTGTTCATTTTAATATCACTTTTTACAGTCCAGAATAATCTAAACTATTAGAACACATTTTTTAAAAAACTACACATCATAGATCCCTGATGAGTCAGGATAAATTGATGTTGGGATGACAGTACGTAAGAATGACCTGATGTTACAATGACGTCCTGACAAAGGGACAGCCACAACATGGCTCCATCTTTTTCTCTCCCTTAGGAGTTAGACTTAGAAGCCAGTTACTGAGATTTTGCAAAAAGACATGGATGGGTCAAAGTCTTGAGCAGAACCACGACATGATGGATGAAATCTGATTTTAAAACAAACAAACAAAAAACAAACAAACAAACAAAAACAAAAAATAAAAACCAAAAAGTACCTCAGTACCATACTGGTAATAGAATGTGGCTTCTTTCTGGGATGAAAAAATAAAATAAAATAAAGCCATGCTGGACAAACTTTACTACCTCCACACAACCAAAGAGCCTGGAAATGTTGGGGGCTGTTGCTACAGGACAGACTAACTCTTTTAGAAACCATTTACCAGTGTGGTGAAGCAATCCTGGGATTAAGTTAACGAAGGAAAAAGGTATGCTTGTTTTCACAAGGTCTGTCAAAGGTTCTATATGTAATCCATCAACTATCTATCTGAGAGCTCATTTGCCCTGAATTTCACTAGCAATGGATACTCCAGGTTTGGTTTGGTTTGTTTTTTTTTTTGTTTGTTTNTGTTTTGTTTTGTTTGTGTTTTGTTTTGTTTTGGCAGTTTTGTAATTTTATTTAAACATAAAACACACACACAAGCCATCTACGCGTTTTCTTTGCTGCATAGCCTAACGTTGGGATGGGTGACTCTAATGGCCAGCTGTGTTGCTCTTTCTACCATGGCTTTTCGGTTCTTGGAGGAAACATTGTGAGCAGTCTCAGCACAGTAAGATTTGTTCCAAATCAGCAGCACTTCCAGCTCCTTGACATTGTGGACTAGAAACTTCCAAAAGCCGCGAGGCAGCATGGTTTGCTTTTTGTTGCTCCCATAACCAATGTTAGACATCATGATCTAGCCCTCGAATCTGCTCTGCACCCTGTTTTTGAGACTTCTGGGTTTCTGCCCATCCATTGTGAGCCCAACACTCTACAGGCAGCAAGTCCACCAAGAGAGTGCCTGGCTTGCAGTTCAGGTGGGTACAATCTATGTCCTCTAAATAAAGAAAAGTACATCATACAGTAGCAAGCAGAGTTGTAGAGATCTTGGCCCTGTGGTAACTGCTGGCTCCTTGTATCTGATGATTGGCATTGCTGTTGATGGCAATGCTGCCTCTGTTTGTGTCATCCCTGTTTGTTCTGTCATTGGGTTTGAGTCTAGAATCCATGCAAGTCAATGCCCTTTAAAAACCACACCAGAGAAGTGGATACTTAAGGGTTCTTTGGAAAGTCGGTTGGATGGTGTTTTGCTGGGACAAACATGTGAAGGAACATTCAGCTGAAGTGGACACAGGTGAAAGGCTAAGGCAGACTCATGAAGGAATATTTCACTGAAGCAGACACAGGTGAAAGGGTGTTCTGCTAAGCAAGCACATGAAAGGACATGTGATGAAAGATTCTTTGCTAATGACATGCGTGTATTGGTCTGCCTTACACTGAGTACTTAAGCTGCATTTGTTGGGACTCCATAGAAAGAAACACACCAAAATCCTTCTGGTGGTGTGCTGCAGTTTCTTGCCGCTTCTGCAGACTCGGGCTGACTGGCAGAGTGATGTCAGCTGAGTCAGACACATGTGCTGAGGCATCACACATGGAGAATACATGATGTTTGGGTGTATACATAGGCCCCAACAAACAGTGACAGGGGCTGAGCTGGGCTTGCTTATAGAGCCAGCTGGACGACGCTTGTGGGACTTACATCTTCTGATCTTCACTTTGCTGAGAGAGGCACAGTCGAGAACTTCTCCTGGTGTCCCTCCAGGTCCCTCCTGCTGACTTGTGCAGAGACGGAGGCCTGGCTGTCTCTGGTAGGTCATGTCACCACTGTTGCTAGCCCAACTCTTCCAAACTAGATTGCTGGTGTATCCATCAAGTGTTTCCAAGTGGGTTGAGCTACCACTCCTAACCTGTGAACTGAACTGCAGATTGTCAAACAACAAAGACTGGAGTTGCTCCAAACAACCCTTTCTAAACAGGCCCACTTCCCCCGTATCCTTTCTTTCCCACTACCTCTGGTGGGTGGTGAGCTAAAAGAGAGGTTAACGCATTTAAGAACCATGAATTAAAGATAAGGCTTTGAAAAAAATTAAAGATACACACCAGGGGTTGCGGCTGAGAACCAGGACGTGGGGACATCATCTGAACCAGGGTCTACTTTCAATGGGGTCTGGATCTTGAACCTGACATGGTAAGGCGAAACTTGCTCTGACCACTTCTCTAGAGTTCCACGCCTAAAGCAAACAGGATTAAATGCTCAAGTGAAGAGGAGAGCCAGGCTATCCAGTGCTGCTTTTTGCCCAGATCCTGACCATCTTGCTAGTCCCCAGAGGTGGGCACTCACCGCAAGGCATGGTGGTCATCTCAGTTTCCATTGCTCTTGGCATGGCTGTTGAGTGACATCTCAATTATAGTCCAATTGCCCTTGATTGCAGGGGCCATCCGAACCTTTGAGAGCTTACTCTTAATCCTGCCCAGAACGCACAAGATCACATTCTACTTTGGTGGTTGAATGTACCAGACGGTCCACATGGCCAGGATGCTGTGGCTTCACGAACCTTGCTGAAGAAAACTGAGAGTTAGCCACTTGGGAAAGCTGACCACAGGGCTGAGTCCTTGGGGCTGCTTTTAGGGAGCCTGACTTGAAAGCAGCTGCCCCACTGTTAGCATAGTGTGAGAAGAACCAGAAGAGGCCAAGGAGACCCCTCGGCAGATCTGCAGATCCTGTCGTCTGGAGGTGCCCAACCAGCTAGAAACGGTTCAGTTTGGTAGCTTCAAGCAAGAACATTAATGGCTCCACTCCAGATGTCTGGTGTGTCATTCGAGGTTCATTGCAATCTCATGTGATTTATAAATGTCTCTAAACTTTTATAGACGAGAAACTGTAGACAGGAGCCTTGGAGAGAGGTAGAGGCCCCCAAGAAGAAATTTCACAGGTGATAAGGTCAAATCTTGGGTTTGTGAGAATGAAAAGCTTGTGGGTTTGTTTTGTTTGTGTTTGGCAGGTTTTGATTTGCTTTTTGTTTTTTTTTCTTTTCTTTTCTTTCTTTCTTTCTTTTTTGTTTTTTTGTTTTTTTTTCCTTTTCAAAGACACCTGAAGTAGCACAGAGACAAGGATTGCAGGAAGTGCTGTAGTTCAGCTTTCCTCACTCGACTCCCGCAAGGCCACCTTAGATTCCAGATCTTTCCTTTACTCATCACAAACTTTTGTCTCTTGTCTGAAGGAACACAGGCAAGCTGTCCTGAAGCAGAACAACCTCACTGGGTACAAAACCCTCCGTTGAATTTTAAAAACACCTCACCATCGTTCTCACACATAGTAGGACATCATAGTTACTGGGTTGTGGTTGTCATATACAAGGCCTCAGAGTGGGACAAACCAACCGATATTCACATCTTCACCTCAAACTTCTGGCCCCGGGCTTTGCAAATCGTAGATGTGGTTTTGATTCAAATACATTGAGACGTCTCTATCTCCCCACTTCCATGACCTTAAAAGTAGACACTAACATTGTAAGACTAAAAATTAAAATATAAAGAAAAAAAGTCTCCAGGAGCTTAATAACCACCTAAACCAGACTTACTGAGGAAAACAATGAACCTCTGACTCCACACATCGGTTCTAACAAACATCAAGTGGTAAGTCATAGAGCATCAGTGCTAGGAGACCCTGTACCTCTGGCTCCACACAACGGTTCTAACAAACATCAAGTGGTAAGTCATAGAGCATCAGTGCTAGGAGACCCGTGGGCATCTATCTCTGAGGCATAAGACAAAGAAAACCTAAAGAAGAGGACACCCATCCACAAAGAAAGGCTCTTGTCAAACCAGACCCAATCTAGATGCCAAGTCTCACCAGGGAATCTGAAGTGTGTATTCCACTGCGGGTAACAAGCACAGCCTTCCCCACTGGCAACCCAGTTCCTGACCATGCTGAGTGGATCATCTTCCCAAAGCCCCAGCAGAAGGAAGTGTGCTCCCTTCTAAGGATAAAGCTTCCTGCGCATCTACTGTCCTATAAACATCAGCTTCCAGCAACAAGTAAAGGTACACATCGTACAAGATGTATCAACAAGACACGCTGTCAAGAATACATCAGCAGAAACGGGTTTGGCGCCTATATTGAGAATACACATTTAAAATGATTGTGATCCACATTAAAAGATATTTTCATAGTAATATACATAAAGAACCGAAAAAGGCAATAACTGGAAAGCAAAAAGTCAAGGCCCCCCTGTGGCATCCCATGCAATATGTGTGGTTAAGGAGAGAAGTCTCACTGTCCACCCTCAGTGGGAAGTACACACTAGCTTCCTTCTGAAGATGGAAGAGAAACAACCTCAAAGTGCAAAGTCTGGCAAACTGTCCCCAGCCAGGCGTCACCATCAGCACTGGGCATGAAAACGGATGCTATGAACACATCTCCTAATTTGATGATATGAAAATGGGACTTTCCTCTCTGGCTTTTCCTCTCCAACCTCATGACCATGGTCTAACCACAAAAAAAATATCAAACAAATCCAAATTCAAAGACATGTTACTAGACCAAAAATCCCCGAGTACTATCAAAGAGTCATCATAAATAAAGGATTTCTGAAACACTGTCACAGCCCAGAGGCTCACAGGAAGTCATTGTACCTAAATACAAATGGGGCCAAGATAAAGGCTATATGAACAAAGCTTTAGTTAATACACATTTATCAAGACTGGCTTATAAATATATTTAATGAACTATATTCATAGAGTCACAGTGAGGGACTAGGTATGGAGTACAAGATATCTGCAAATCTGAAGTCATCCTAAAAGTAAACTTTATTAAAAACAAATGCAACTAAAGAAAGTCTAGGTAAAGGGACAAAAATGATCAATTCATAGTAAGCCAGGCAAGCAAGAAGAAAACGGGTGTTACCTTATGCCTTGTGGTCAGTGCTCTATCCCTGTGAAGAGACACTATGACCTTTGCAACTCTCATAAAGAGAAACAGTTCACTGGCGGGTGGGGGGGGCTGGCTTAGAGTCCCAGAGGTTCTGTCCATTATCAACATGATGGGAAACATGGTGGCATGCAGGGGGAAAAAGCCACTGGGCCTGGTGTGGGCTTCTGAAACCCCAAAGCCTATCCCCAGTGACACAAGTTTTTCAACAAGGCCATGTCTACTCCAATAAGGCCACACCTCCTAAACCCTCTCAAGTAGTGCAACTCCCGGATGACTAAGTGTTTAAATGTGTAAGTGTATGGGGGCCGTTTTATTCAACCACCACCCCTTGTCAAGACTCTTTCTGATGGGCATCAATCTTCATGGCTTTCATCCTTGCATTCAGGAAGCAGAGGCAGGCAGACCTCTGTGAATTTAGGGCCAGCCAAGGCTACACAGTGAGACATGTCAAAAAAAAATTAAAAAAAAAATTTAAAAAGGTAGTCTTCATCAACACAATTTTGTACCTGGAAAGTAAAACATTTTTAAATAAATGAGGTATATTTTTCTTATACAAAATCCCAAGAAAGTTAACTATTGGCATATTTTCTCTGTAAGACAGAAGGACATCATCCAGACAGGAGGAACGGTGCTAAGGAGAGATCCGCGCATCCACAGGGAGTCAAGAGTTCATAGAAAGGGGATGGATGAAGGGTGAAGAACTGAACTTTAGTGCTCTGCTCATATTATATGAAAAGGTTAAAGAGTGATATAGTGTACAGTCTAAGATCTGGAACTTGCCTTTTCAAGGTGCTCATACTGCATGTCTCATGACTGAACCCTATTTGAGGGCAAACATAGATTCATCAAAATGCATTTTTTAAATATGGGGCAGCAATGCCTGACAAATACAGAAGTGGATGCTCACAGCTATCCATTGGACGAAGCACAGGGTCCCCAATGAAGGAATTAGACAAAGTACCCAAGGAGCTGAAGAGGTCTGCAGCCCCATAGGAGGAACAACAATATGAACTAACCAGTACCCCCAGAGCTCCCTTGGATTAAACCACCAATCAAAGAAATCACATGGTGGAACTCATGGCTCTAGCTGCATATGTAGCAGAGGATGGCCTAGTCGGTCATCAATGGGAGGAGAGGCCCTTGGTCCTGTGAAGGTTCTATGCCCCAGTATAAGGGAATGCCAGGGCCAGGAAGTGGGAGGGGATGGGTTAGGGAGCAGTGTGTGGGGGGGGAAATAGAGGATTTTTGGAGGGGAAACTAGGAAAGGGGATAACATTTGAAATGTAAATAAAGAAAATATCTAATAAAAAGAAAGAAAGAAAGAACGAATAGGACATTTCCTTATAATTTCCTTGGTTTGTTGCCAAGTGATTCTTAAAGAAATTCTTTCTTTCTTTAATCTTTGGTGTTTAAACATGGTGTTCTCATGAAATTCTGAGGCTTCTAGCAATTTTCCTATGAAGAGCTGATCAATTTCTTCATGACCTTGTGTTAGAGGTCCTGGTAGACCTGTATAGGATTTGATATGTGTTTTATATAATTGATGATTTCTATTTCTAATCATTTTCCTAGTTGAATAAACACTGAAGTCAATTCACAATTAAAAAAACAAAAACAAAAAAATAAACAAAACAAAAAAACAAGAAACAAAAAAAAAATCTAGGGCAGCTACTAAAAATAAAAGGTAAATGAAACAGAGTGTGAAAATGAGTGATGTCTATAGCCCCTTAGGCCCTGCAGCACTATTTATAAGGGATAAGACTCAGAAACATTCTAATGGCCACTGACAGAGAAAGAAACTGAGATATGTACATACAGGGGAACGTGGCTCAGCTCTAAAAAGAAGAAAAGTCTGCCATTTTCACTAACATGGATGGACCATTCACTGATGCTCATACATTATTGGTTGGGGAGGGGCGAATTTCACATCTAAACACAAGACACAACATGAGACTGCAATTGCATTACATCATACTTAATGTCCCTCAGCACTGAACTTTAAATATTCTGAGTACAAATACTGGTGATTTTACATCAAGAGAGCAGCAGGAAGCCCTTGTAGGTCTTGAATAGGCCTGTGGCTTGAAGTACAGTGGTGGTTCAGACTAACTTTCAGGCTCAACATGCAATATATACCAAGCATTGACAGGAAATGAATTTTAAAGTCAGTGTTGAAGGGCTGGAGAGATGGCTCAGTAGTTAAAAAGCATTTTCTGCTCTTCCAGAGACCCTGGGTTCTGTTCCTAGCACCTACATGGCAGCTCACAATCCTCTGTAACAACAGTTTCAGGGGAATCAATTCTTTCCTGGATTCTGTGGACGCTGCAAAGACGCGATAGATAGAATTACATGCTGGCAAAAACATAATAATAAGTGAGTTTCAAAGACAATATTGAAGATCAAATGTTATGATAAAAATTTAAACTGTTGCCACAAAGAGTAAAGAGGGCAAACTTAAAGTCAGAATTAGATAAACAAGTGTAAAGAAGTTCACAGGTTTCAGTCTAATTGGCTAAGCATAAACAGTTTCAACACTTCAATGGAAAGACAGAGTTAGACAAAAAGAAAAACAAGAAACTCATTCTGAGTATCAAAGTCTTTGTACAAAGTAGAAGAAACCATTTTTTATTTGTACTCAGGATGTGTAATGTTCAGTGTTGAAGGACATTAAGTATGACACAATGCAATTGTAGCCTCATGCTGTGTCTCATGGATTAAATGTGTAATGTCCTCAAAAACCCATACTTGGATGGTTATCAATGAATGGTCCATAAAAACAATAACTAGATTGTATGTTGAGTAGTTATATTAATATTTTTAAAGTACACTCTGGGCTGGAGAGATGGCTCAGCAGTTCAGAGCACAGACTGCTCTTGCAGAGGACCCATGTTCAGTCCTAGCACCCATGTCATGTGGCCCAACCACCTATAGCCCAGCTCCAGGCAGTCTAACACATACAATCTCTTTGGGTAAAGTCTCCTGGAGTCACAGAATCTTCTGGATCTACTCACTTAGCAACAGAGTTGCAATAATCCTTTTTTTTTCTTTTCTTTTATGTTTTTAGAATTTCATATATAAGTACTTTATTTATATCATTTCCACCCCATCCTCCAACCCTTCCCTGCCCCTCCCTTTCCTCTCATACTCTTGACTCTGTCTTCATAATTATTGCCACATATACACACATGCACACATGTGGTTATGTAAAGACAATTTGCTGAGCTGAGCCCATTGAGTGTTGCTTGTTTTATGCCATTAGGGCTGTCCACTGGGGATTGAATCAAGAGGTTTGTCCCTGGGGAACACTGATTTTTCCCCATCTTCGCACCCCCTACCAGCTGATAGCTCTTCATCTAGGAATGCGGTCTTGTGAGATTCCCCCACCCCCCACTAGTTGGTCTGTCAACTAGTGTTGTCAAGGTGTGGATCATATTTAGAAAACCATATTGTTAGGAGTTTGTGGGTGCCTGCCTCCTTTCCCAGTCTTGGATAGAAGACACCACCTTACACCAGACTTCCTAGTTCTCTGACTCTTAGAATCTTTCCACCCCTCTTCCGTGATGTTCTCTGAGGCTCAGGTGTCTGGTGTCCAAACCCAACTGATACACCTACAACACAACCTCCTGCCTGAGCAAGAGATGCAACAGGAACAAAACAATGATGATGGGGAGGGGCACATAAATTCTACCCCTAGCTCAGAAGCTATTGTCAGGTAATGGCTGCTAGGGGAAGGGGAGTTATTTTTCTTTGGAGTGGGGTGGATACTGGTATGTTTACCCACCTTAGAAGATGAACCTTAGAACACTCATGAACATATGGGTAGCACTACGTATGTTATTTTAACCAAAACAAACAAACAAAAACAAAAACAAACAAACAAACAAAACCCAGAATTTGGAAAAGTGACACGCTGGGGACAGAGAAACTCAGAGGGAATTGAGGGTGGCTATGATGGCTATGATCAAGATACATTGATTGTATATGTGTATGAAATTTTCAAAGAATAAACAGAAGAGAGCCAGTAAGTGGAAGGAGAAGGTCCATCCTTTAGAAGGGTCAGTCCCTACCCACCAAGCCCAAGGAGGAGGTCACCAATGGCCTTAAGCAAGCCATTTAGAGTTGTACTTCACAAAAGTGTATTGAAGGAACAAAACAAACAAAAGAGTCAAGTACACTTTCAGACCTAGTGAAGGCACAGGAGTTCCCTTTCCATGCGCTAACCTCATGGTTAACAGGCCAGCACAGCAGAATGTGAGCCAACATTACCAAGTCTTTTCCCTTCAGCAAGGCGAGGGTGCTATTTCAGCTGTTGTAAGCAGCTTATCATGATTTTGTGAAAGTCTGGCCTCAAGACTTTGGAGTCCCTTCTTAATAACATTTAATGCTACCATCATGTAATTGGATCCATTTTATCAGTGCAAGGGGAATATCAGTAAATTCTCTTTCTCTGTCTTCTGGTTTTCAGACCCTCTGGTTCCAGAATCCAACACACTAGGAACTTGAAACATGGAAATACCCCAACGCCACGCCATACCCCTGTCTCCTCCAGATTGTGCAAGACCTCTGCAGGGCTTCTCTTCCTAGCTGCAATCTTGATCTCCCCATTTTGTGGAATCTCAAGGTGTGCATGGGATGGTTCGGGAAATGCAATCCCATCAGGAGATGGTACTTCTTAAACAGGTTGTCCCTTGACACTAAGTGCTTGGTACCTCGCCATCCAGTCAGCGAGTAGTTCCATTGTTATTGAAACCACGTGTTCATTAGCAAGGTTGGCACCAGCTCAAGCTCCGCTGTCCAAAGTTGGTTGTATTCCATTCTCGTTCCAGACAACGGGGCAGTGTAGGACAGTTTGGGCATGGGAACAAACAGTCTTGCTTGACGAAATTCGAGTCTTCAACGGCTAGAAACACGATCCCGTTTCTATCTTGACATACGTCTGCACTGATGTTTCAGAGAGAGACATGTTTTGAAAGAAAATCCTATTCTTTCAGGGCTATCTTTGCAAAGTTGTACTTAATTCTTTCCACGGCCCGCAGGAATAGCCAGCGTCCCTGTTTCTTGCTGAGCTAATCACTTCATCCCTGGAGATCCATGCAGAAGTGTTTCACTTAACATAAAGGAGCGACTCCGGATGGTTGCTTTCAATTAAGAAAGCCTGAGAGAGTTCTGAGAACAGTGCTCGCTCTCTTCTTTAAAAGGAGGGGGGAGGGGTGTGCAGACCTGAGGGAGGGAAGGAAAGAGAGAAAGGGAAAGGGATACAAGAGGGCTGGAGACTGGGAGACACACATTCAAATGGAGCCATCAGTCTAGAAAGCTATGGGCTGTGCACATTTAATCTCATTCTACTGTGGTAGAAAGGCAGGCAGGACCCTTAAACATATTTTCTAATTATTATTTCTGTTCATGTTTGTGTCTTACATACAGGTCATAGATTTTCTTATAGTCTTTAGTGGAAAAGCAAACCCACTTTCTGCTTGGGCGCCTCACAAGGCTGCCAAAATATCTACTTAAATCTATTCGTTGCCTCTTCTTACTAAAGAATTCCTTATGGCTCACATGTGTTTAAGCTCTGTTCTATTTATATGTCTTGATAAGCAAGTGGGATTTTTGCACGTTTAGGAATCTATCCTGTGGTCAATGGCTGAAGTATCTTTGGTGTTTGCTACTGGAGACAGTGGCATTGAAGATCACATTCTACTATGTAGGTTCCATTATTATATATTTCTTATAATACCTCCATGGAGAGGTAAATCTATTAAAATATATCTTTTTCAGAAATTTGAAAATGAACTAACCCTCGCCATCAAGCAACCACATTACAGTCCAAATGACACGGGAGTCTCAGAAGGACAGAAGTGCCAGCCGGTAAACGACAATAAGGAGCAGAACATCCTACCAGTGATGATGTGAGCTGCCTGGGAAAACAGGGGCGACCCAACACTTTCTTACCCCAACAAGGAGTGAGGGAAAGAGCCAAGAAAAGGAATTAAGCATTAATTTTCCTTGTTGAAATCATTAACTGCATGGGAAAAGCCAGGCCAGTTTCAACAAGCACACTCCTTTTTAGTTTAGTTTATTTCTCTCTCAACTAGTGTTGAAGGGTAAAGCCCTTACAGGCTGATCAGCCTTCAGTGTC
Source organism: Mus pahari (assembly GCF_900095145.1). Classification (NCBI taxonomy): domain Eukaryota; kingdom Metazoa; phylum Chordata; class Mammalia; order Rodentia; family Muridae; genus Mus; species Mus pahari. The sequence goes on along the minus strand of NC_034597.1, from coordinate 52,991,022 downwards.
CCCAGTGGCTCCACTCTGATGACTTATCCCGAGAGTTGGGAGGGACCCCAGCTTGCTAACGAGTGCTCAGTGCCCTGCTCCTGAGTTCCCCCAGATCTTCCCTATGCTTAGAGCACCGGCAGAGCAAGCAAATGTTTCAGAGACTTGCTCCTGACTTTTTTTTTTTTTTTGTCATATAAATTCAGTTCAAAATTAAAACAGGGAAGTCTGACAACAGAAAAGCAGTCCCGTTTCTCCGGGTGAGCAAGGGTTAAGCCTGACGTCCAGTGTGCTGTGTTCATTCCTGCATGTGTTTGCATGTCCAGTGGGAACCACTCTGCCCATGCTCTTTGTCCATATGACCTTTTGCAGGAAGCAGAGAAAGGCTTCCCTTGTTTCCTTCTGCCAAGTGAGTTTAAAAACATTGTTCCCCTAACAACTAAAAGGGCCAGTCAGAGAAGGAAGGATGAGACAAACGCTAAATATTCTCCCCCAGGAAGGGCCATGCATAGTCAGCCACAAGACAGCAACTGCCGTAGAAACTGTGCCCTTGTGTGCAAGATATGCCACAGGGTGACAGTTGTAAAGGTTGTCCCCGGTCAGCTTTTCACACATGCTTCCTGCACTGTGGCAGAAGTCGAGCAATAAGGCAACCGCGTGAATCAATGATGGGTTGGGAAAGAGGAATTAATCAGCTTACTGCTGCTGTAACATAAATGCCTACCTTAATCAACTTACCACAGAGAGAATGGACATTTTGGCTTATGGATATGGAGGTTGCACTTCTGGTGACCTGCTGCTGTTGGCCCTGTAGTGAGGCAGCAGGTCACAGTCGGGGGTATGCGGTAAGCTTATGAAGGTCAGGTGACTGATGGAGTATGGGCTGAAATCTGATTTACAATAGGTCCTTGAACTCTTTCTATGATTATCTTCCCAATACCAGAATGTACAATTTGGGTAGATATACTTAGAAGTGGGCAGACTTCTCATATTGATTCCCTGACCTGTGGAGTGAGGGCTAGTATGGTTGGGAAGGCTAAATGGATGCCTTTGGAGTTGCCTCTGCCAGGGAAAATAGTGAACCAAAAACAATTTTTAATCCCTGGAGGAGTCACAGAAAATAGCACCACCGTCAAGGACCTGAAAGATACAGAGGTTCTGGCTCCCACCACATCTCTTATTAACTCTCCTATCTGGCCAGTGCAGAAGACAGATGGATCATGGAGAATAATAGTTGACTATTGAAAATTTAATTAAGTAGTGACTACTTCGGCAGTTGCCATACCAAATATGATGTCCTTACTTGAGGAAATTAACACATCTGGTATATGGTATGCAGCTACTGATCTATCAAATGCCCTTTTCTTGGTACCTGTCCATAGGGACCACCAGAAGCAATTTGCTTTCAGTTGACAAAGTACAGTTTTACCTCAAAGATGAACTCTCCAGCCCTATGTCATAACTTAGTTTGAAGGGATCTTGATTGTCTCTTCTAAAAAAACTGTCACACTGGTCCACCAAACTGATAACATTGGGCTGACTAGACCAAGTGAGCAAGAGGCAGCAACAACTTCGTTGGTAATGTATATGGTCATCAGAGGATAAGAAGTAAATCCAACCAAAATTCTAGGGCCTCATTGACATTTTTAGAGCCCAACAGTGTGGGGCATAAAGATATATTCCTTCAAAGGTGAAGAATAAATTATTGTACCTGGCCCCTCCCACCACTCAGAAAGAAGCGGACTGCTTAGTGGGCCTTTATTGGATTCTGGAGACAGCACATTCCTCACTTGGGTGTGTTACTCCAGCCCATGTACCAGGTGATTCAGAAAGCTTCTAGATTTGAGTGGGGCCTGGAACATGAGAAGGCTCTTCAACAGGTCCAGGCTGCTGTGCAGGCTGCTCTACCACTTGGACCATATGATTCTGAAGAGCTGGTGGTACTTAAGGTGTCACTGGCAGTTAGGGATGCAGTCTGAAGCTTTCAGAAAGCCCCTAGAGTTGAATTACAGAGGAAGCCTTTGGGATTTTGGAAAAAGGCACTACCATCATCTGCAAATAACTATTCTCTCTTTGAGAGATAGCTCTTGGCCTGCTATTGGGCCTTAGTGGAAAATGAACATTTGACAATGGGCCACCAAGTTACCATGCAACCAAAGCTGCCCATCATGAACCTGGTGTTATCTGACCTACTGATCTATGAAGTTGGACGTGCACAGCAGCAATCAATTATCAAATGGAAGTCATATATATATATATGAATGTATACATATGATTGGTCCTGAGGACACAAGAAAGTTGAGTAAAGAATTTTCCCAAAATGCCTATAGTTTCTACAAAGCCTTCTGCTCCCATGCATATACCTATAACCTCATTGGATGTGCCCTATGATCAGTTGACTGAGGAAGTAAAAACCAGGGTCTGGTTTACTAACAGTTTTCCAGGCTCAGACACCATGCAGAAGTGGACAGCTGCATCATTACATCATCTTTCCAGGACAACCCTAAAAGATACTGGCAAAGGGAAATCTCCACAGTAGGCTGTGTCCATGGTCATACATTTTGTTTGGAATGAGAAATGGCCAAATGTGACTGTTCACTGATTCATGGGCTGTAGGCAATGTATTGGCTTAGCTGGCCAGGGACCTGGGGAAAAAAATGCGATTGAAAAGACATCTGCTAAAGAAGTAAATGTACAGATCTCTCCAAATGGGCAAAGGGTGCAAAGAAACACTGTGACCAAGGTAACATAGAACAGAGTTTATTGGTCTTATGGTTTCAGAGGATGAGTCCCTGACTGTCATGGCAGAGAGAAATACTCCTGGGACATGTAGACAGACATGCAGTCAGACATGGGGGAGAGAGAGAGAGAGAGAGAGAGAGAGAGAGCGCTAAGTAGGAATGGAATGGCATGGGCTTTCGAAACCTCAAAGCCCACCCAGTGACCCACCTCCTCCAAGTCTCCACATTCTAATCCTTCCCAAACAGTTCCACCAACTGGGGACCAAGCATTAGAACATATGAGTCCATGGGGGCCATTTTCATTAAAATCATCATGAGGCTAGATCTCAAAATGAGAAAGAGATTAGAATCCCACTATTTCCCTCAAAGGCATACCTCCAATGGCTTAAAATCTCTTCCAAGGACCCACCCATCTATTATCCAGAGACCAAGCTGGGGACTAAGCCATTAGCACATGGAGTCTGGGGACACATTGCATGTTCACTGTAGCAGAGAGAAGATAATTCTAGATTAGGTTGCAGTACTATGCAGCCCTGTGGATGGCCATGCACACGCATACACAGAATCTAGCTGTTTGTCTACCTTTCAAGCTAACAAGGTAGCCTTTGTAAAGAAGTTTGTTCTGATACTTAAATGAAAGCTAATCTCTTCAGTAGGCACAAACAAGCCTTCCACTCTCTGCATGCAAGAGTGTGATTTCTCTCCACTTGGGCCCATGGCTGCTTCGGTCAACAAACTGTCTGGGATTTCTAAGCCTTGCAACAAAAGACCTGATAGCCTTTGCCTCCTTTGTCAAGGGTTCCTTGAGGAAATCCGTGAAGTCATATTTTGCAAAGACACCAGGTAGAGAGAAGGGAACCAAGGAAAGCTCAGGCCTGAGCACCCAGCACTGAACACAGCTCCTGCCATCTTCAAGGACAGAAGCTCTGTCCTGCTGAGGAGCTGCCAGCTGTCATGACAGCTTGTTGCAGCTTGCATGTGGTTTGCTGTGTGTAACCAATACGTGAAGCTATTCTTCCAAGCAGAACATTTACCTATTTGGCAAAATAATAGCTTCATACTTTAAATGGAAGACAGCTTAACATATAGGAGGTTGTTGTTACTGTTGTGGCTTGTTCTTGTTTGTGGATGAGTGCAAATTGGACATTGAACGTTTCTCATAAAATAATATTTGAATGAGCTAAGTAAAGTCTGAATTAAATTACTTTGAGAATGCACACAATGTGTTCAATGAGAGAGAGATTTTGGCATAGTATTTCAGGACATTGTCAGTTCCAAAGAGCAATTTGAAGCTTTCCTGTGCTTGGTGGGTAAGAGAGCTTTTCCTTGGCCTCTGCAGGTCAGGGTTCAAGCCTCTTAAAAAACCTGAATTAACAGACAAATAGCAACAAGTGAATTTAATGCCCCCACTTAAGAGAATGTGATAGCAGGAAGCCCTGAAGTACTCCACAGATTTATTCACTCTCGTCACAAAACAGAGATGGTGGAATATCAGAAGAGCCAGGGCTGTGCTATGCAAATGATGTGGCCTCTGTGGCAGTTTGCTGCAGTCCTCTCTATGACTGTCTGCTGTGGACATCTCTATCTGAAGTCTTCTTCCTGAGCTAAGAGCTTTCCTGGGCAGAAAGATGGAGTGAGTATCAGAATGTGTTTCCTTTACGTGTGTGTGTGTGTGTGTGTGTGTGTGTGTGTGTGTGTGTGTGTGTGTGTTCATACAGTAAAATGCAAGGTCTTACCTTCATCAATTGGCTCTCCCCCTTATTTTGTGAGACAGAGTTTCTTGTTGACCCATAGCCTTCTGTTGAGCTGGACTTGCAAATATTTGCTCCGCGCTGGTCCTTTTATCTTCACGGTGCAGATTTACAGGAGCCCTATTATTAAGCACTTGCCTTCACAGCCATACGAGGGAGATACACACACATCCCACATAGCACTTTCCAGAACTTTGAGAGCCAGCTAACTGGGAAGAAGTTTTTGGCTTACAGGAATCCCTTTTCACATCTACATCTCTATCCTTGAAATTCATTTTTTGGTTTGTGGACAAGATCATTTTTGTATTAGAATACCCTGTTTCCCCAACAACAGCTCAAAAGCCTGTCTCCTCTCTCACTGATTTGCATGTGTGATAAAGTCTGTTTCTGGGTTTTAAAAATTCTGATCCATTGCTCCATTTCTTCTCGAAGAAAAAGCATGCTGTTGCTGTTGGTTGGTTGATTTCTGCTTTGTGATGGTTGGGATAAACCTAGAGCCTGTGTACACCAGCAAGCTACATTCAGCAATACATACCTGGGACCACCTAGTGATTGCTGTGTAGGCCTTATGATATTTTATTATCAGTGTAACTAACCAATTATATGTTTTTATTCTTTATTCTTTCTTGATCATTTTTCAAATAAGCTTGTTAGCATAGGTAGCTGATTATAAAATGTTGACAAAACTGTGACATTTATTTGGATTGCATCACAAACTAGGGAGAGTTGAAAACCGTATGCTGTTAGTGTTTCCAGCCCTGAAACACAGCACACCTTTGCATGTGCTCCATATGACACCTTTATTTTGGAGGGAATGCACACCATTTTTATTATAGAATTTTTCCTATGCTTTGTTAAATGGAGACCTAGACATTCATCTTTTCCTTTCTTTATTTCTTCCATCCATTCTACTGGCTAAAACCAGCAAATCTTACTTCCCATTACCTCTATCATACAGATTTTGCTTTTTATGTGTGAAGTCTGTGCTATGGCTGGTGGAGCCTTGCTGGCAGAAGCAGAGGTGGGCCTTTGAAGGCTATCACGGCTCCTGGCTCCTGGCGGGGCCTCTGCTCTCTCTTCCGCAGTGAACATAGGAAGCTCACAACCATGCAGTTGCAGCAGATCTGACACCCTCTTCTGGACTCTGCAGGTACCAGGCACAAATGTCGTAGTATATACACGCTAGCAGACACTTGTATATAGATAATATATACAGGTTTCAGGGCTTTGAGAGTCAGAGAGGCTCCACTCAGATGCAGTAGCCATAATTTTTTGTTATTGTTTTTAAGTTTATTTTGGATCTGAATGATCTACTCAATGACAGCAGGATTTTGAAGACCTTGTCACTGTTCCTGTATCTAGACTTTTCAGTCCCTGTATGCCAGTTATGTTTGCTTTATGGAGTTAGGCATAATAGCATGTGGAGCATATGTATCTACAATTGTTAATTCATCTTGATGGACTGTTTCTCTACCAGTTTTATTTTACATTATGTCTTCTAATTTTGGTTTGATTTACTTCGTCAGATATGATAGCTACTTCTTCTTGCATCCAGATCTCATTTTCTCAAGTGTTATTTATTTTTTTATCCTATTATTGTGTGTGTGTCTTTGCCAGTGATGTGAGTTTCCTACAGACAGGCCTCCAGTCTTTTCTCTGGGTATGAATTAAGCCAGTCACTGCTACCTGGCTATATTCATGCCAATGGTTTCTGCGTGTGGAATAGAAGATTCCAGCCTCTGTAGGACCCAAGTGAGTAGCTCTCATCAACGGAGTGTGTGGGGTGCTCTAGGAAGTCCCCCCTCTCACCTAAAACACTTTTCTGATGTACCCGTGAAAATGAGAAATGTCCAAGCTACAGTAGAATACTCTTTAGGTGAAATTTATACTAGGCGGGGAGGGGAAACTATAGCACTGAAGGACCAGCAGGTTAGCTACATCATGTGTGAAGCCACACAGAGCTGGTGTCCAACCCCCTCCTCAGAAGTCAGAAAGCTGTGCTTGAATGGAAGAATCTTCTTTTGCCCTGTGTAGTGAAGAATTTGCATCCCACCATTTAGATTTGCATCTGTGAACTTGGGTTCAAGTCCCTGGGTCCCCATCTCAGCAATTAAAATTCATTACCATTTAATGATAAAACTACTGAAGAGACTAAGAAGAGAATAAGACTAAGAAGAGAACTGTTTTAACATATTTCAGCCAGCCTCACATTGAATGGAGAAAAATGTGAAAGAAAGATAAAAAGGGGGAAGGGGAAGGAGAAGGGAGAGAGAAAATGAAAGTGGAGGAGAGAGAAGGAGAGAGAGAGAGAGAGAGAGAGAGAGAGAGAGAGAGNGAGAACTGTTTTAACATATTTCAGCCAGCCTCACATTGAATGGAGAAAAATGTGAAAGAAAGATAAAAAGGGGGAAGGGGAAGGAGAAGGGAGAGTGTAAATGTAAGTGGGGGAGAGAGAGAGAGAGAGAGAGAGAGAGAGAGAGAGAGAGAGAGAGAGAGAGAGAGAGAGAGAGAGAGAGCCCTCTTTCACTTCTGTAATGGCATTGACTCACTTGTAAGCTATTATGGTCTAAGGACTTTTCTTTACATCCCATGTCCAGCACTGTTTCAGTGTTATAGCAAGGAACAAGTTTCCAACACATGCTTTCAAAGAACACATTCAAAGATCAGCAGTTTTTTTTCAGTGCTAACATCTTACCATGTGACACGGTTATTACAGTTAACGAAGCATCTGTATTAACTACAGTGCATACAGTACATTAACTACATACAGTACATGGCTAATTCAGTTAGCTAGTGTTCACCTGGTGCCATTCATCTGTTCTGGTGTTCCAAACTGAATTCTTCATATCATTGATCTTGTTCTTTAGGCCCCTCTTCACAGTGGCAGTTTCTCTAATGCCCTCATTTGTCATGACCTTGAGAACTCTGGTTAGGGATTTTGTAGGCTGTTGCACTATTGGCATTCCTGTGGAATTTTCTAAAGCTCACATTGGTGGTGAGTATGAAAGATCCCTGAAGTTAAGGACATTTTCATCCCATTGTATCCAGGATCATATTGTCAACATGATTCATACTTATTAACCCTTGACCTTGGTCAGTAGCTGAGCGATAGATGCCAGTCTTCACTCCTGTAAAAATGACTATGCCTTTTTCTCTCCAACTTCCATACTATAAAACTTGAAAAGAAGCCACTCTGCCCCTGTCAGGATTATGCTTCCTGCCTTTGGGAGACTGGTATAATCTATCACATGCATTAGTTGGAATTATTTTAAAGAGGTTTTTTTTTTTTCATCTCTGCTCATCAGGGAGGTTGAACTATAATTTTCTTTTTTGAATTATGTCTTTATCTGGTTTTTGTATGGGTTAGTACTAATCCTGTAAAAATAGTTTAGAAAACATTCTTCTCTTTCTATATTATATGAAAATTTAAGTAGCATTAGTGTTAATTCTCTGAAGCTCTGATAGAATTCTGCAATGGATCCATCTGGTCCTAGACTGGTTTTTTAAAGCTGGGAATGTGTCTTTGTCTCCAGGAGTTTGTGTACTTTCTGCAGTTTCTATTGCTATTAATTTATCTAACTTTAGTCCAGTGTTGTCAGATAGAATGCAGGATGCTAGTTTCTATACTTGTTGAGACGTGTTTTGGATCCTGATATATGGTCAGTTTTGGAGAAAGCCATAGGCTACTGAAGCTCTACTAGTTGGTAAGCTAATTTAGAATATAATTTTTTTTTTAAAGATTGGACTTTAGAGAGAAGCATTTCTTATTAGGGAGCAGTACTGCTCCCAGAAGGCACAAGTTATTTAATAAAAATCCCAAAGCCAGGAGTGACTCAATCTCCTCATGAGTGATCGATCACAGAGGTCCCAGAATCACCTTCAAACAAAACACACATTGATCTTGTCTACCTTTACTAGCTGGTAAGACTCTATCGCTGAAGACACCAGACACTTTGGTGGCAGGACACAGAAATCAGTTTTGAACTGTCCAGGAAACTCTCCCAGATGGCCAGCTTTCATAATGCTGAGAAGTGTTACACAGGCTATTAGGAAAGAAAAACTATCAAGGATCTTACCCATCACTGGACCCTGCATACTGCAATGCCAATCTGACAGGCAAATGCGCCCATTGCTACAAGAGTAGCAAGACTTTCTAGGGGTAGCAACTCCTCTCTTGATTGGATATGAGGCCTAACTTGCAGAAGGGAGTTTTATACCTGATAACATGTTAAACATGGTTAAAAATCATGATGAGGAAGTCATATGCCCTAAGGGAGAACTTAGACGTTGTTTTTTTATAGATGGTCATGCTGTCAAACTGCCTTCTAAACATGCATGCTTAAACCCATAGGTTGGTGCTGCTACTGACCTTGGTCCAAGAATCTTCTTATTGCCTGGGAAATGGTTAGCCCAGAGTTGCAGGATGACTCAAGATGCTGATTGCATGTGACCATGAGTGAACACACCCAGAAGGCTTGCAGAGAAACGGAAAGAGCAGAAGATAGGGAAGGATGCTGTAAGCTGTTGTTCTCCGGATGTGACGTCGCTGACACAGCAAATATCTGCAGCAACCATGCTACCTACCCCAAACCTGCACAACCAGATCCACTAAGTTAAAAATTCCAGCAAGGATCTGGGGAAGGGGATCCGAGGCCCCACCCCTAGGTAAGGAGCTATTGACAATTGCTGGCTACTGGAAGGGGGAAAGTCATTCATCTTTAGAGTGAGGTCACTGAAAAGTTGTCTGTTCCCCAGATGATGACCTCACACCCATGCACATATGGGCAGCATTAACTGGACTCATGGGTTAAAAATAAATAATTATGAGGAAGACAGGAAGTCAGAGGTGAGAAGCAGTGGGGAGGGGTCCTTAGGAGCACTGGAGCAGGGTAATGAGAGATGGGTATAAGTAAGGACCATTATTTAAATGCATGAAATCTTCAAGGAATAAATTAAAGAAAAATAATTTCTCTGTGGAGCCCAAGTGCCTTTTGAACGCAAGTGTTTAGAAGCCCCTGAATGAGCTTTACAGATTCTGTCACCTCCTATTTTATGACTTTGAATAGTTTCACTTTTTCCTAAATAATTATCAGCACATGTTAACATTTTGTATTTACCATTGATGATGATTTTCAGGAAATATATTACAAAAATACAAGAAAGTTTATTATTTTAATAAGATGTGAAACAACTGTTTTTCTCTTTATTGGTGATTATTGAGTTTTTGGTGCCCTGTTATTAAAAGACAAGCATGAAGAACCCTGCCCCAAACAATCACATTTTAGTGGAACCAGTTCTGCAAAACTCTGACTCACTACTGCCAGTGATTTAAGTCGTCAGAGATAGGGCAAGAGCAGCAGCAAGATTTTTCTTTTGTTTTCACTGGGAACACGGATTCAACTGATTTCCAGACATTTCCAGAGCATAAGAACACTGCTAATCTGGAGGCATAAACCTCGTATTTAAGCAACACAGGCTGTGTGATGTACGAATGGGCCAGAAATATATCTTCCTTCTTGCCCCAGGTCTGTGGGATGAGCCTCCCCCCCCCCCCATGACAGTAGTACAGAAACACCAATGCCAGGAGTCAGTTAGAATTCCTAAGGGAGGCACAGGCCTAGGAGGCCTGGAGCTTCCAGATGGTCACTTCAGGCCACACAGAGGACGGACGTAACAAGAGGGTGGCAGACTAAGCAGAAGAATATGATTGTCAAAGAAACAATTACTGCAGACCCGAGAATGAATTATTCGATAAAAGGATCAGTTAAGAGATGTGACTATTCTCACTTGACAAATGAGAAGTCATCTGAAAGTTTTGGAGTTCAGCCACCCAGTGGTGTGTATGTGTGTACCCCGTTGTTGACTTTCTCCAAAGCCATAAAGAATGCTTGTACCTTCTCTGTGCTCCGCAGGTAGGCAGGCCCATGTGCTTAGTTTTAACCAACAGAATATTAAATTGATATATTAAGTTAAAGTGATACATGAATATAAGTATCCCTGTGCCCAAGCGTCTACATGTTAAAATAGTGATAACAAATCTCAGAGGGGCATCTATATGGAGGAGAATTGCACTAGATCCATGGTTCTCAACCTTCGTCATGCTGCAACCCTTTGACACAGTCTCTCATGTTGTAGTGACCCCAACCATAAAAAGTATCTCATTGCTACTCCATAACTGTAGTTTTGTTACTGTTCTGTTATTAATTGTAATGTAAATATCAGAATATCTGAATGTGAGCTCCTCCCCCAGGGGTTGCAGCCCACAAGTTGAAAAACACTGGTCTAGATGGTTGTCTGATGTGTTCTGGAACTGACTGTACTTGAGCACAGTGCACAGGCATTTACGGTGTCAACCCAGCACAACATTAACATCAACACAGTTAACGTTACTGTAAGACGCATCTCTCCTTCCTGTTTGCTTTCTGCTGGGTATCGTATTACACACAGATTCCTGCTTAATCGAATCTGTTTTGATTAGGAAGAAACCTATCTAAAGGATTTCAAATTTCATTAACAGCCAACAGGACCAGTGACCTAAAGGGAATCGAAGACATTTTTAAAATGTTGGTCTTAGAATAAATAGTGCTATCTCCACAGTTCAACTCCTGATAACGTGATCTTATTGACCAGCTCATAAAAAAAAAAAAAAAAAAAAAAAAAAAAAAAAAAAAAAACAAAAAAAAAAACTTCCAATACATTAGAATTTCATCTTAATGAGCTTCTTCAATACTCACTTAACATCCTCAGTGCAAACACTGCTCACTGACAATGAGTTCCCAGCAGAAGTAGCAGGAAAAGCAGGACGTGGGAAGAAAGTTTTGCTTATCTGAATTACAGGGTGGGAAAAACCTGGAAGCCAAATAGAGAGGTCCTTATGGGCAGGATTGTGAATCTGGACCTGCCTCAATAAGCAAAGGGAACTGCTAAGCATTTTTTTTAGGAAAATATTGTACAGTTTATGTAAAACAACCACCAAACCCTGATCTGACAGCTGAGGGTGAACCAGATGGAAGTGGAGAAAGAAGCCCCGGGGAAGAGTCCCACCAGAGCGGACTGAGGGGTGAGGACAGAGCCAGGAGTAGAGCAAACTTGGAAAGATAACTCTGGAACAAACACTCTGAACATTGCTGTGTGGTCCACCTGGGCTGGAAAGAAAGAGGCAAAGATGCCCATGAGGTTTAAAACTCAGAAGCCTGACAAGATGTTGATTCCATAAACATACAAAGGAATGCAGAAAAAAGAATAGAGTTTGAGAAGAAAAAGAAGCAACCTATGTTCAGCTTTAAGCCTTATCAAGTGACAAGATGCATAATTTAGGATTGTATCTCACTAGAAAGTTTCCTTTAGCAATGTCTCCATGGCGTCCTCAGAAACATTGTAGGTTATTTTCTTTTTTTCTTATTATTCTTTCTCTTCTGCTTCTAATAAACTGTTATAAGAAAGGCCTTCATGCTAATGACAACCTCTCTTAGAACCACCCTAACCTCCCTGGGTTGCCTCCCAGTGGCCTACCCCAGAAGTCTTCCTTTTCCTGGCACTCAGTCACACATATACCTCTCAATTCCATTGCAAGTCTCTGGAAAACAGAAAAATACATGCTTCCATATCTGCTTCACGCCATCCTGATAGTGAGATGGATATGTGTGAACAGGGAAAGATAAACTGCTGCTCTGGTAGACGGGGATTTGCTATCTCCTCTTTGCTCTATGCATACGTATGCCTGCTCAGATCTGCACAGCCTTTAACAAATAAGCTTAAGCGCTATTAACGCAGCTTTATCACATATAATCTGCTCCAGTTACTGGGGAAAAAGCCATGCAAAGTAATGAAACAGACTGATGGAAATAAGTGGTATCTCCCTCACTGACTGAAATTCCACCATTAACTCTACTCACATATTTCAACGATGAAGGGTAAAGAATGGCTATTAAAGAAAAGACTTACAAGCTGGTCCAGCACACCTATAATCCCACACTTGACAGGATGAAGCAAGAGGATTATAAGTTCAGTGCCTGTCTGAGCTACATAGAAAGACCATGTCTCAAAGTCCAAGATGGTGGTGGTGAGGAGGAGGAGGAGGAGGAGGAGGAGAGAAGAGAAGAGAAGGAGGGAGAGGAGAAGGGATACAGAAAGAGGGAGAGGGAGAGGGAGAGGGAGAGGGAGAGGGAGAGGGAGGAGAGAGAATAGAATGTCCTTTGAAACCTCAGCAGTACCAGGAATGAGGTCTCTTCTCTCTGCAGAGCTTGGTCTTCTCATATACACTTTGTAAAATGCATGCATGACCCAAGAGATTATCTGAAGAGGTTCTCATGCAATCTGACACTTTGAGTAGGTAGGTTTGTCTCCCCTCTCCTCAATTATAAAACTGAAAGACAAATAAGAAATGAGCAATCTGAATATCTGTCCAAAGCAAACTTGCCCCCGGATCCAGTTCTAGTCCCCTGAGACAGAACTCTGCTTGGCCACAGGTTTCCCAAACCATCTCAAATTGGGCTCTGCCCATTCCTAAATTCACTGAGAAGAGCCCTGGGGTTGAGAGACAAGCCCCCAAAGCATAACATGGCACTTCAAATTACTTCCAATTGAGATGTGATGTTTTTCTAGACTTTTCTTTTCCCTTCCCACTCTCCTTTTTCCAACCCAAAGGCATTCCACTTTTTAATTAAAAAGAAATAAATTCCTGTCTTAATTTAATCACACAACTAGCATGAAAATGAATTCAATGAATAAAATTGTCATGGGGTAAGTGATAGGATTCCTTCTTCTCTGAACTTTCTGCCTAAAATTAGATGGCCTTCCAGGATTTACTGGAGTTATTAAGTGAGCATCCTTTGACAGTGGAGCAGTGAATTTTGGAATGAGAGCTCTCCAGAGTTCAGGCTAAAGTGATCTGTGATGGACGAGTTTGACGGACTCCAGGGACCTTGCCCTTTCAATGCTATAGTCTGTACTTTGTTCACCAGGAGAAGATGCTCAATGGGAATACATAGTTCAAGACCCTCACTTGGAGATGGATGAGTGTAAGGACTCTGCGTACCTTGTTTCTGCCATACAGACATGATGAATTACAGTATATTAAGGAAGTGTTGACACATGTGGGAATAAGCTCTTGACAGGCTTGCCAGTAATTAAGGCTCATTGTATGTAAAGTCACTAGAAAACATTGCAGCCTGGGTCTTTGTTTGGGTCGTCTGCCAAATGGTGTTGTTATTCATAAGCTCGATGGAAAATACTTGTATCTACAAAATCTTTGTGGCTCACTGGGTGCCGAGGGCAAGAAGGATGAGAGACTGGATTTTATGAAACATTAAATGACCCTCTGCTAGACAGGTACAGTAATGATTCTCCCACTGCCCCAGGGGGTGATAGATATTTAAAGATAAATCACCTGAAACACACAAAGACATTCGTGGGCTTGAGGGACCAATAGAGAATGCAGGGAAGTTTCTGTTCCCACTTGTTCCCTGATAATGTAGCCTCACACTCCACCATTAGAAATAGTTGCAAACAGAGCAGGATTTTGTGTCACATCCCTTAAGCCCACCTGCCTCCTCACCCATGCCTACAGCCAAGAAACCCAGCTTCCTGTTGGTGATAATAAGTAAGTGGACCTGGTGCTTACACGCATAACATCCATCACTGGGCTTCAGACCAGAGCCAGCAGCTCCCATCCAGAACCTTCCCACTTGGCTCCTGACCATCTTAACAAACTCATTCCCTGAGCCAGCACAGCCCCAGGACCCAGCTCCCAGCCAGAAGAGCCCCAGGACCTAGCTCCCAGTTAGGGGGAGCCCCCCAGGGGAGCCCCCCAACCCTCCCTTCCAGCTAAGAGGAGCCCCAGGAAAGATGGCCTCTCCTGCTCTACAATAAGATATATGACATTCCTGAATTGCAAAAGCCATGTTCTATGTCACCCTGGCACTTTTAAACCATATTTTCCTAGTAAATTGTTTTATTGAGTGATAAGAAATGGAATTGACAAGCAGGCCAGGTGTAATGTAAATTCCTGGAACTGTGTGTCATGAGGAACCAAACCAAACCTCTTGTTCCCTAAGAGTTCATATAAACAACATCCTCACACTGAGTAGTTTTCACTGAGAGCCATTATTCCGAAGTGCACCTCAGAGAAGAACACAGTCAGACTGGACACATGGCTAACAACAGTGACGTACAACCTCTGCCACAACACGCAAAGGGCCCAAACGGGACAATCGTAAATTGTATTTTCACTAACCTCGGGTTCTCCTGCCAAAAACCCTGGCCTCTGCTTCCTCGCCTGCTAAATTTTGCCCATTGTCAGAACTTCTGAGCCTCAGCAAGCCTCTGGCAATGACTCTGAGCACAGCTTCATGCGAGAACATCCTGGGAGCCTCAAATACATGTATCATTGCCCAGATGTGCTGGTCACTTCTCTCATCGCCATGGGCAAGTTCCTGACAAGAAGCAAGTTAGGGGAAGAAGCCATTATCTTGGAGTACAGTTTGAGGAGGTGAAGCCACTCACCATGGCCAGGAAGGCATGAAGGCAGAGTGTTGGCCACATTCGTGTCAGTCAGGAATTAGAAGGGACCAGAAGCAGGAACGGGCTACACAATCTCAAGATCCACATCCTCTAGCACAACCTTCCAAAACAGCACTGCCGTCTGGAAGCAAATGTCCCCATTCACGAGCCTGTGGGGACATTCTGCTTTCCAACAACAGCACCAGGCAACCGTATTTAAAGGGTTTGGGCAGTTCTAACGTGCATCCAGGGGGCAAGGCTAGGGCAGGCCTCAGGTCCTGTTAACAGTCACAACAGAAGCTGCTCAGAGATCTCTGTAATGCAAGGTGGGTGTTTGTCTCAGATTTAACAAACCCATTCTATCCAGGCACTTACTTTCCTTCAAGAAGAGATGATAGGTTGAATTTTTATTAAAGAATAATAAAAAATAACAACTCTGTGTTTAATTCGAAAGTTTGGAAATAAAATATAAATGAAAATTGAGAACCCCCAAATCCCAGCATCCAGATATCAGAGCCTATGCTACTGAAGTGTTTACTGTCGGGGTTCCATCTCTTCATACATCAGCAGGCACATGGCTCTGGGTAGGATACTGAGAACATATAAGACTCCACGGGAATCTTTTCTTCTCAGTCTCATAGTGATGGTTAGGTCCTCCAAGCCTTACTAGAGCTTACAGGTTCACTTTGTGTTTCTAAAGACTTTTCTGCATATAAACTTTGGCAGTAAGCTTTTTATGAGTCTATTTGTCTATTAAATGCTTTCTACTTCTATAGCCAATCTTGATAATTTATAATTTCTAAGAAAACAGTACATTTATTTGTGAATTCTCATTTTGTTGGCATGGAGTATAAAGTAGCATCTTTGCACGTCTGATGCTACATTCTCCTAGAAGTTTCCCTCCACGGGAGTGAGGAATGGAAGTGAGAGGAAACTTGGGGCCCCAGTTTTATAGATTACACCCCAGTATGCCATTGACATTTCTAGTGTCCCTCCTCCCATTGCTCCCACTGACATGAAATGAGAGCAACCGTGGAAAGTTATGTATAAACTCATGTGTATCGTGTGGTGTTTTAAAGATGAATGTTGAGGACCACTAGATGGATCATATTCCAGGATGCTCCACTACTGGAGCAGGATTATAGCGCTGATCTGTTCCCGGGGAATAGATTTGTGCAGATGTACTGGAGTCAACTTCCTTGCCCAATGCACAGCCTGCCCGGGAGAAGCCAATGTTATGCATGTGGTCCTGGGGAGCTAATGTGGAGTAGAACATCCCCACTCATATATGCTATGAATTCCTTCTATAAACAGCTGGACTTCACAATTAGATTCAATGACATCTCACGCTCAAGAACTCAACCACCTTTCTCCTAAGATGTTCATTACCTCTGGACTTCTACCTTTGTTTTCTTCGCAATGGGCAATCATTTTGAACATGGACCTGGAGTAGGATAAGGAGCGTTCCCAGCCCTGGACAAAGAATGGGGCATCTTTCTGGACAGCTAGATGAAGATGTATGCTCAATACTCAGTAGTTGGAGAGAGAGAGAGAGAGAGAGAGAGAGAGAGAGAGAGAGAGAGAGAGAGAGGGAGAGAGAGAGAGAGAAGAGGGGCAAAGAAAGAAACAGGGAAAT